>NC_056741.1:1368725060-1368732560 GCF_019279795.1 Protopterus annectens
ACACATTATAAGATAACTAGAACTCTGTGTCAAGGACACTGAGGTCTCAGCAAGAGTAACAACTGAGGTCACACTTATGACTGCTAAACTACTAAGCTGCAGTTCTACCAACCACTTGAGGGTGCTGCAGTTATTAAATGTATTGCTACAGAATGGAAGTGAGTGGAGATCTGTGAACAAGTCTTTATGACAATGACAGAAGTCATAACGGATGCAGTTTTATGTATTGGGTTCCTATGTGCTGCTTCATCTTACTGAATCAATGCTTTTCTACGACACAAGCTCCAGGGTGACAGAGTCCAACTTTATTTGTTTCAACATCACTGACCAAAGCTAAATATAATTCTGCTTAAAATGATAGCAGTACACTTAGCTTTAACTGGAAGATGTATAAATTTAACTAAGACCTACATGGAAAAAAAAGTTAATACTGGTTTTAGATATCTGTTAGACACATTTAGCTTTAGAAAGGCATTAGTCATGACTGCAGTAGGTTACGACACTGGCCCATATTCCTAGGATGACACTTGCCCTATACTGAATTCAGCAGAATAAAGCTATATAGTAATGCTGATAGACTGTCACAACTGCCATATGAAAAGTCTGAATAACTAAAGCCAGCACCTATAGGTGCAGTGGACATGTGCTACTGCTACACCGATACATACACACACACACACACACACACACACACACGCGCACACGCACACACACGCACACACACACACACACACACACACACACACACACACACACCACACACACCCCACACACACACACACACACATCAGCTAATATACAGACAGAAACAAGGAAAGGTCTAGTATAGGTTAATTGCAAAAGGCTGGCCTAGACAGGAGACTTTGTTATGCCTTGGCTTTACTCTTAGCAAAGATCAGCTCTTTTTATGTCAACAAACTTTATTATATGACTCCGGAGTGATTGCAAAAGGCTGGCCTAGACAGGAGACTTTGTTATGCCTTGGCTTTACTCTTAGCAAAGATCAGCTCTTTTTATGTCAACAAACTTTATTATATGACTCCGGAGTGATATCTCTTACCAGCTTCATTTCAGAGTGCAGGATGCTACATATAAGTGGTACCTGGAGATGGTAATAATAAAGACCTATTCCCAAAGTTTCATAGGGTCATCTGACACTAATAAAACATTAAAGCTTAGCCAGCACTGGTCAGAAATACACCAGTACCAGTATCACTGTCATTTTGGGAATGAGTATCTGCCTCATGACAGTGTATTCATATTGTATTTACAGGTCTCTTTGTTTACCCTGTGTTCCAAAATGCAGTAGATGCACATTCAAAGTGACCAGAAGCATTCTAGATGGAAGTAATTACTCCTAAAAGGAAAATAATAACATTAATTGCAGTTATTAGTGATAGCTGTCCACATTTCACGTCAGATGAGCTGAGAATATAAATGCCACTAAGCACCTCCACCCAAACTTTAGCTAATTGGCTGAAATATTTGCATAAATGCCCGAGAAGACTGTGACAATAGGAGGTACTGCCAGCCATGCCAGGAGAACTAGGGCAGTGGATGTATGACTTGACCCATCCCTTCCTCCAAAAAAGTTTGGTGGTCAAGGGACAATTAGTAAGAGCAGCAAGAATAGTAAAGAATCATTCTGATTTTTTAAAAGAATGCAAATTCCTGAAGGAACTTTTTCTAAAGCGTGGCTACTCAGAGGTATTATTGGAAGATTTAATAAGAGAAGTGAAATCAAAAAGAGAGTCAGGCCATTTCAAAGCCATCTTAAATAACCCTGTTTTGAGGGATACATATGACGTAGTGAACGTTTCAAGGACCGTTAACATAGAGATTGATTATTGTTCAACTTTTATAACGTCATTTTGTAAGGATGCTTATTTATTGAAGCAAATAATATTCAAGAATTAGAATTTAATTGCAGCCGACCAAAGTATTTCTTTCAAACTAGCAGAACTCCCTAGAATTATTTATAGAAGGGGCAGAAACCTGAAGAATTTATTAGAATGTGGGGACTGTTATCAACCCCGAATTAAGGGAATGTTCAAATGTGAAGCATGCCCTTATTGCAGATTTATAGATACAGGAACCTATTTTCATGTTAGAAATATGAGGTTTTCCTGTGAAGGGAGATATAATTGTAATATTAAGTGCATAGTCTATCTAGCTAGTTGTAAATTGTGTACAAGTTTTTACATAGGAAAAACAGATAGAAAGCTTAAAGATCGGCTGTATCAACACCAGTATGCCATTCACAATAATAAAGTTGACAACGTTTCCCTCATCCTGCCTCTAATAACCCAGGCCATACTTTTTTGTATAAGGTGATAGACCATGTTAGAATTTCTGAGAGAGGGAACCTATTTCCCTGAGGATGGAAGAAAAAGAACTATTGTGGCAGCTTAAACTGGATGCCTTCAGGCAACCAGGATTGAATGATATGTGCTCTATTGCTTGCATTTTAAAATTAAAAAAGTTTATTGTGATGATAAGTTATTTGTTTTATATAGTTAATAGGATTATTAAGTTTCAGTTTTTACATTTACATTTAATATTTATATTTAAAATGTATAGGAGGATGTCTTAAAATTATATATGTCTTTAATAGTTAATTGCTTGTAATGTAGCTTGGTTCATTGATTAGCTGATTAATATCGTGACTGCCTTGTAGAATTATTTAAGACAGGTTTTTAGTTTGGTATTTATTTGTCTGATGAAGTTTTGACATTGTTCACTACGAATGCACTAACATTATTAAATTTAGTTTTTAGTGCCGTGCTTGTCTTGCCATTTTTTGATTTTCATACATGATAGAATTGCTAGGCAGGAGGCAGGGGCACAAATTGTACCATGTTAACATGATGAAGCCTTACCATAATAGGGAGGCCCTTGTGCTAAGTATTTGCAGTGGATGGCAGGAGGAGTCTGAGGGGAATATGGTGAGTGATCTCCTCAGTGAGGCTTGGACTGACACCTCAGTGGAAGGGGTAACCATGTTCCAATGGCTATCCCCTACCCAGGTTCAAGAAATCTGAGCAGTATTACAGGATTTTGGGGACATGTTCACTGGGAAACCAAGGTTCACCCATCTGGTGCAGGGCCATGGGGATACAGGGCCCCAAAGACCTATCAAGCAGGCCCCTTACAGGGTGCCTGAGTGAGTCAGATGGAATCTGAGGGAGGAGATACATAAGGTGTTGGAACTGGGAGTAATCCAGAACTCCAGCAATCCCTGGGCCTCTCCAGTGGTGCTGGTACCAAAGAAGAATGGCAGCATCAGGTTCTGTGTGGACTACAGAAGACTAAATAATCACACAGAGTCAGATGCCTACCCCATGCCTAGGAAAGATGAAGACTTAGAGAAGCTGGGTGGGGCTAAGAATATGACAACTATTGATCTGACCAAGGGCTACTGGCGGTGCTCTTGACTCACATCTCTAGAGAGAGGTCTACCTTTGTGATTCCTTTTGGCTTGTATGAGTTCACAAAGATGCCCTTTGGGATGAAAAATGCTCCAGCAACTTTTCATAGGCTGGTAAATCATTCCCTAGTAGGAGCAGGAGATTATGCCCTTGCTTACCTGGATGATATTGCCATCTACAGACAGTCCTGACAAGAGTACTTTCAGCATGTCAGGGCAGTGCAGGGCAGACTGCAAAGGGCAGTCTTGACCATTAAGCCTAGTAAGTGTCACGTGGGTATGGCAGAGGTCTCCTACCTGGGACATATGGTGGGGAGTGTTAAGATCAGGCCAGAATCTGCCAAAGTGAAAGCCATTCAAGCATGGTCTGCCCCTGTTACCAAAAAGCAGGTGAGGGCATTCTTAGGAACAGTGGGTTACTACAGAAAGTTTGTTCCCAATTATAGTACAATAGCTGCTCCCTCACAGACCCGAGAAGGAAAAGTAGGCCAGATAAGGTAGTGTGGACCACAGTATGTGAGCAGACATTCCAGAAGCTTAAAGGAGATTTGGGATGGCCCCTGTATTAGCCAGTCCAACCATGGGGTGAGGGCTGTACTTAGACAGGTTTCCTCAAAAGGAGAAGAGCACTCAGTGGTATATCTCAGCCATAGACTCCAACCCAGGGAGGAATGTTATGCAGCTGTAGAGAAGGAATGTTGAGCCATAGTATGGGCATTGCATGAACTTCAGCCTTATCTGTATGGAAGGACATTCACTGTAGTTACAGAGCATAATCCCTTAACATGGCTACATAGAGCCAGCCAGCAAATGTCCAGTTATTAAGGTGGAGCTTAGGATTGCAGGCATATGACATGACAGTACAACACCATAGTGGGGTCAGCACTGCCAATGCAGATGGGCTCTTAAGACAGGGAATAGGGTAACATATTCCCAGATAGTGCTAGTGCAATTATAATCAAACCCAGTTTCTAACCAAAAAACATAATTTCAGTATACACACATTTTATATGGATTTATTAAGCTTTTATTGTATTTATTTATTTGGAATAAATTATTAAACTATTTATTAAGGATATCATGATTAATTGTTTTAAAAGTTTTAAACTTTGGAATATGTTTTAACAGGATTTTATGACATTATCTATTACACACAGAATTCCTCTACTTAATGAGCCCCACTGTTTTTATTGGCTTAGTTAGAATGCAAATGATTCTACTGGTTATTTTTGATTTTAATTTTACTATATAATGAGTAATGAAATTTGATTTAATTGTCTGATGAAGTCTTACTACTGAAGTGGACGAAAACGCATTGTCTTGTTAAAGCGTTTATCTGTTGGATTACTTGTGGTTTTTATTGAAGATCTAAATAAAGTGCGTTTTTTTCCTGGTGCGCTATTTCCATTTTTTGTGAACATATTCCCAGATAGTCTTATTTCTCTCAAGCCATGTTTCTCAAGGGTCACTGGAAAAACTAGCATGAGTCTCCAAAGGGGGGGGAGAGGTATGATGATAGGAGGTACTGCTAGCCATGCCAGGAGAAGTAGGGCAGAGGATGTATGACTTGTGCCAGCACAGCTAGCTGGAATGTTGTAAATAATTATATGTCATTTGTATTTCCAACTGATTTGTACAGATGCTTGTGCTGAAAATGTATTCGTGAGGTTTGCTTTTGTTAAAATGTATCAACAGTGCACCCTGCTGGAATGAAAAGAAATGTATGTATTACTGTAACTGAATTAAACGTATATGTTCTAATACAGGATACTGGGACAGAAGAGGTTAACCAGCTAGCTTACTTTAAGAAAAATAAGGGAATTGTAAATAAGCTCTTAAACCATTAAAACATCACTCCACATTGCTGAATAGGACCAGAGATGGTGGGTCTGGAAAAAGCCTTTGTTCATTAGCTCAGTAAAAAGAGGGGAAGCTCCAAGCACTGCCATAAACATTTAGATGTGCATTGTAGCCGTCTATCCTAAATTCCTGTCTTATCTTCAAAAGGGGATACTGTGAGAACCTAGAGTCAGGTAACCAGATGAGGTCATTCTGCAAGCCATCTTGGATATTATATTTTACAGGGAGTAATCTCTGAGTATTGAGTATTCGGTTCTGGGAAACCTGACTAGAAAGACTGCTCATGTATTTCATTGTGCCTTGCTCTATCAAGTAAGTTATTAGGGAATAGTAATTCTCCTAACTTTAGTCAGGAAAATAGTGAAGCTTAGTTTAGAGATTGTTTTTATTTGTATGAGTCTGTCCATCAATATTATTTTCAATATTTCCTCTGATTTGAACTCTGCGGTATGCTGTAAATATATATTTAGTATTTTCTTGTTTTTATTATTTATTGTTAAATATATTTAAACTTTTCACTGTGACTGGAACTTTTTAGCAGATATTTAAGATTTGAGAGTGTTTGCGCATATTTATTTGGTGATTACTCTGGCCACTCCTGAAAGCCTTGCTGTTTGGTCAACATTACCATTTGTATTAATATTAACTTCATTCAGCATAACTGGATACCCTTTCAGCAGTAAAGTTCATTCAGTACAAGATATATAATCTCCATTTTGCTTACTATAGTGCCATGCATGCAATTGGTTAAAATGCATCAATCAGAACATGTCTGAACAAGAATTTAGATCTGAGATCACAGCAGTGCTGCAGCAGTTGTCAGCAGTTTGCACTGCTACCTCACAACACACCATTCTCCTGTTTACTTCCCATTCAGATGCCTTCTGCATGTCTTCCCCATGTTTGTGTGTGTGTTCACTTTGGGTGTTTCATTTTCCTAAGACTTCTCTAAGGCATGCTATATGTGAACTGGTCATGTTATAAACTGCCCTCATATCTGTGCATGCATGACCATGCACTTGCACATGACCACGCGGGCGCACACGTGTGTGTGTGTGTGTGTGTGTGTGTGTGTGTGTGTGTGTGTGTGTGTGTGTGTGTGTGTGTGTCTGTGAGTGTGTGCCTACAGTGGACTGGTGCTCCATCCAGGATTACCTATCTGCTTTCTGTCCACTGATTGCTGGGTTAAGAACCAGAGCCCTAAAACCCTGAATAGTAAAATGTGACACTGTAGTATAAAATGAAAGAAAGATTGGGTCATGGTGTCTACAGCAAGGAACAGAATGTGGGAGTGATGAGTGTCAATAACATGAAACAACTAGCATCATGCCATTGAACAGAACTTCCTAAAGAGGTATTTGTGTCAAAAACAATGATTTCATTTAAAAATGCCTATGACTATCAAAGAAGTAGGGCCTGTAGTTTATCCAGTAAAAAACAGCAAACTGGGTAAGACCTATAGCTCGTCCAATTAAAAAAGACCTGCCAAGGTGGGTCATGTGATCCTTATCTGCTCTGAAAATCTATAAGTCTTTGTAATATCATGTTTACAAATTAGGTACTTTATGACTTGTATAACTTTTCAGCATACTTCTCACTTGTCCAGAATTTCACAGACTGTTCAGACATTTGCATTATATTTTTGGTCTGTTCCACATAAAATAATGCAACTTTCTGGCAAATCATTGAGGACTGAAGTTACTAAATAATGATAGACATTTAAGTTTCAGAATTCACATACTTCAGAAAAATGCATGCTGATGCAAAACTTGTTATTCTAGCAACTTTTTAAGTTAAAAAGTGCAATATGTAAAACATGTCCCTGAGTTTGGGCCTTTTCCTCCACCCCCTATTATTTTTAGCTTTATCCAGAATTTTTTGTGTTAACAGGATGAGAGATATGCTTACAGAGTGGAAATGAGGAATGACTCACCACACCCCCAGTAATGAAAGAGGTAAAACATAAATGCAAAAAAGCAGTACCGGAAGTGTATAAAATGTCAGACTAAGTGTATAAAGATTTGCAAAGAGATTTCAGATCCCTGTGGAATTTGTTTTACCATCAAATTCATAATAATGTCCAAAAAATAACCATGATTGTTGAAACTTGTCAAAAATTGAAAAAAATAATGCCAGAAACATTCATATCACAGCATGCAAAAGACAGTCATAACCAGAGCAACTGGAAAATTGCAGTTTTCCTGCAGTTTCTG
>NC_056741.1:1368755060-1368802560 GCF_019279795.1 Protopterus annectens
TCAGTATTTCAAAATTCTGAAGTGAACCCACTCACACACACACACACACACACACACACACACACACACACACACACACACATATATATATATATATATATATATATATACACACACACACACACACACACACACACACACACACACACACACACACACACACACTTATATAAACTTAATACTCTCAGCTCTGCTTTCTCAGAGCCTGAATAGCTCTGACTTGAGTACCCAGAAGATTTGCATGTCTGACCAACGTACATGTGCAATGAACATGTAGCTATAGTTTTGTTACAATTTCCTTGTAATCTTTGAATAAATCTTCGAATGTTCCATAATCATGTATACTGTAATATTCACATGCAATCTTATCCTTATAGGAAAAATAGAAGATACAAAATTTGGATATGCAAGCTTGTTAAGAAGAAGGTATCTGGTTTACAATAAGACACAAGCTGTAAAATGCTTTGGAGCACTTTAAAGGGGCTAAGTGAATAGTGGATGGCCTGTAAAATTACTCACAGTTCGACAGTAGAATAATTGGTGAAAGGATGCAGAAAGAGTTGCCATTTTATTAAGTTGGAAAAGCTAAAGAGAGGCCAGATGTAGAGGAATAAGTTGTGTAACAAAGCTTTTCTTTTCACCTATTACTGAGATACCCCCCCCCCCCCAAAAAAAAAACTGTACCTGAAAACAAGCATCTACTTCCTTGGGTGTTCTTTTGGTTAATAAAAATTAAGTAAATATAAAATAAAGTGTTTGTATGACCTTAAAATGTGTATTTTTCAATAATCAATTAGAGGGAACTAATTAAAGTCAAAGAAATAAATTCATGACTGCTCCGTATCTGTATATTTTGCAGTACAGTCCATGCTCGAACCAGCATTTTTTTCTAGTAATTTATCATGCTTCACTTAAAAGCTCTGTTTAGTTCACTTGTTTTACTGCTTCAGAAAGGAGAAGTAATACTGTAATTCCATGAGGTCAGTAAGACTGGAACACATATGGTGCCAATGTGTGATCAATTCATTCTTTTATTCATTTCATAAGTGGGTTTGCCAAGTAAGCCAAAGAGCCATTTCAGCAATGGTCTTGAATTTAATCATGAACTTACAAAGAAGTGGTGTTGTTGGCACTTAGTAAAATAGGTATAATACACAATGTTTTAAAGAATATCAGATATTAATTCTATTAATGCATAATCAGACGCAAAGCTTTAATAAAGCATGATTCTTCACAGAATCATAACATAGTATAATGATACATTATGTAAAATGTTTGATATGTTTATGGTAACTGATGGACATAGAATATCTGTAAACCAAGTTGCAGGAAAAAAAAAACATTGAGTAAAGCAGATAATGTCACCCACGATCAAAGGAGAGGCAGTTTGAAATGCGTAATAAATAGTGTGCACCACGTTATATGAGGAGAGTTGTTTTTGACTTCTGATACTGAGATTGCTTTTTATAAACCTACCTTTTTCACTAGTGCACAGTTTGAATACTATAACTTTCTGTTTAATTTGTTAGCTAATCTGTTTAATTTGTTAGCTAAAGGTGGACAGTAATCATTGTGTTGAAGTTTAAATATCAGAATATAAGGATTATGTTTTTTTTTTTTTTTTTTTTTTAATTACTGAAAGGCAGTTGGCATTACCGTAAGAAATGATTTGCTAACAAGGTGAATTTACAAATCTTTATAAAAGTATTCTTTGCAGCAGAGTTGCATTTTTTTGTTCAGGACAAATGTAATACTGTCAGGGCATATTAGTGTTGGGAAATGGGGTTCTTATTTCTAGTCCTACGTGAGACACTTAGTGACTCATTATTAGCTATAATACAGTATGCCCAATGATTGTTTCTGAGTGGTGAGTGGCACTACAAAGTGGACCCATACAGTGTCCTAACTATTTGAAAGAAAATGGATTTGCTCTTGATGGTCAGTAGGCTTTCTCAAAGACTCTCGTCTTAATTTTTTTTTTTTTTTTTTTTGGTGAGGTAACTATAGGATCAGCATTTTTACTGAAATCATTTCTACCAGTTTTTGTGTCTGATTTGAGGTTTTTCTAACCCCTAGGATGAACAAATCATCTGCACAAAGTGTTTGGTGAATGTTATTCAGGTCTATGGATATGGTATTAATAAATACAGAGAAGAGCATTGAGGCTTTATCACTCTGTTCCAAATGGGCGGTCTACCACTACAGTAATGGAACATAATATTTGTGAGGTGCCTAACCAGGCCTGCCATACTCACTTTATCACTCCCATGTTACCTTCAGTCCCTTCTTTTGCGAAAGTCTGTTCCTACCACTTCTGTTTAGTGTTGCAGTGGAAAAGAGAGGGAGCTACATTTCTGTGACACTTAACAAAGATTCATCTCTTGCTTAGTACTAAAACAAATATGATCAATTCTGAGGTTTGGTTAATGGTAACACTTTCTAAATAAGGTGCATGGTCCCTAAGACATACGTGGTGCACAACAGCCCTAGATCACGTGGTGCACAACAGCCCTAGATCACGTGGTGCATGACAGTCCTCGATCATGTGGTGCACGACAGTCCTATATCACACTCAGTATCGCAACTCATATCCATTTGGCACTTCAGTTTTTATGTTCCAATAATACAGTCTGTTGTGCTGCAAGAGAATAAACAGTTAAAACTGTAATAAAACTTTATCATGCAGTATAAAAGGCTGTACGAATAATAATGATATAACTAATGTTCAACAGTAAATTGTGTGAACAATCAAGTGTAAAATATAAAAAAAAAACAATGAGAACACAAAATAGTTTTTAAAAAACAAAACAAAGAAAAAAGCTTTTCTGCACAGAAGTTTAGCCCTTCTGCATGTTACAACATGAGGGGTTAGCTTGTACCCCATTTGTGAGAGTGCTGGACCTCAAATTAAGTAGAGTGATCTGAGGTACAGCCATCTTAGAATCAGTACATAACTGCAGAAGAGCACTTTGGTGTTCACACATACAAGTGTCAAACAACTGAGCATCACAATTCTGCCATGTTCCAAGTGCAAACTGAGAGGAAGCCTGCATATGGGATTGGGACCCTTGGTTCTGACTTGTTAGTTTTAACATTCTTGAGAAAATATCTTCTTTTTGAACTCTGTATGTACAAAAGAATATTCAGTTTTATTTGGTGGTCAACATTTATTTTTTAAAAGCTTGCTTTGTTTTCCCAAGAACATTTTCTAAAACATCATGCTTCGACAGTTAGACAGACTCGTGAAGCACTGATGTTGGTGCTATCTGACATATTCCAGCATGTTGGATACAAGTAACATTTTCACAGCTAAAAGCAGCTATATGTCCCAAACAGCACCACCAGTTTGTTGTCCAAATCACTCAGAAAGCAATGGAATTAACTAGAGTCAGTAAAGGGCATGAAATATACACAACCACCTTAATTTGTACCCCTTATGATTTTAACTTTCTGCTTTATTTTGTTTCTAAGAATGTATCGCAAAACTCAGAGAAATGCAATGTAATTAATATTGTAGTTTATTTGTTACCAGCACCACAACTGATAAGACTTGTTTTGCTGAGGGTACGCTTCTGCACTTTCTTGCAGCTATAATTGAGACTAAATAATTTGTAGGGAACCTTTTCTGGATCTGCTCTCTACCTCTAGGTGAAAGGCAGTCACTAACTTCCTGTCTTTTCTTTTTTTCCGTGTTATTCCAGTTACCACTGGTGAACTCATTTTTCACATCACAGTTTGATTTGATTCTTGCTTGTGTCTTTCGGCTTTTCCTGGTTAGGGGTCGCCACAGCGGAACTCCGGTCCGCTAATAATTGGCAGTAGATTTTTACGTGCTGGCTTGCCGGGTCTAACGCACAACCTTCAACGAAGGAACGCCCATTTACGCATGTCGACACACAGAAGACGCTCTAACTGAGAATCGAACGGGCAACGTCTAACTGTGAGGCTTGATTCTAGACATTGTAAATGGGTGTACTACTGTGCAGTCATCAACTCATTTGGTCAGCCTCTGCCAAGAAGAGGCTTCACTCTCCTCCTCTTTGTCTTGCCTAATGCCTTTTTTCCATCATCTGCACACCAAATTTGTTTAGGTTTTAATTATTTTTCTTCCTGGCAGTCAGACTCTGAAATTTTATCCTTAGTACCTCTTCACCCATGTTGGCTTCATCCCTCAGTTCAAATACATACATACATACATGCAGTAAACTCTCAGTTAACTGTAACTCAAGCAACTGGCACTCTCAAACAACTGGCAAAAAAATCGAAGAAATACAGTATAATTTTCATGTGTTGCACTTTCTGTTTCCACCCCACCCCCCACAGAAATATACCTTCCATTTTTAGAGTTTTAGAGTTTTAAAAAGGAAGATAGGAATAAATTCACTCTCTCCCCAACCTGAGAACAAGTCAAACCAAGCAAATAGAATAGGGTACAGTAATAGTCAGGCCTATTTTTAATAGTAACTCTCAAGCAACCAGAAACTACAATTATCCGGCATCAACCAATCCCCATGGGTGCCGGTTAACTGGCAGTTTGCTGTACATACATACATATATATCAATGTACATCTGCATGTATACATCATGCATCTATCTGCATATACATGCACACATCTATATACATATACCAACATTCTTATATAGCTATCTACATACATTTATATTTATTTATTGACATATTATTACTAAGAAAGTCCAACTGGGTAGGTATCTGTTTTCAGTAGTGGCTCAGGGAGAAAAGCTCCAAAATATTCCAAAACAATTTAAGAACAACAATTTTAGTCTTCAAAAAATATTCAAAACATCTACAGTTTAAATAAGTATACCAAACTGGATATAATGTGAAAACATTAGTTAAGAATAGATACAACTTATATGGCAATGATTTAATATTTAGAGAAATTTTAGCTAGTTTATGGAGAAATTAAAGGTAAGTTAGTATAGTAGAAACAGGAATTGCAATATGAAGGCAGAGAAAAAACAGGTGTATTGCATATTTAGAAAGTCAGGGGAGAGAAATTAACTGAAGAAAGGAAATGAGTGAAGAAGGGAGAGTAAGGAGGTGTAAGGTATGAACAGATACTTGTACGTACTTAGGGATATAGGTAATCCTGAGGATGAGAAGAACAGAGCCAGATTTTGTCTGGAAAGTCTTTCATAATGGTTTTAAAGGACTGTATGGAGGGTATTGACTTGATGGATATAGTTAAGGAATTCTAGGCCTTAAGAACATGGTATAAACACAGACCACACCCAGCAGATTTGATAAGTTTGTGGACAGACAGGGGTTTTGGTCATTGTATCATAATGACCAACTGGGAACATAGTTGTGTAGAATAGTATTTAGCTCTGGACAAACAGGTATATGCCAACTAATTTTATAAGTGGTAAGAAGCTGGGCATATGTTCGTTAATGGGGTAGTTCTAACCAATTTAGGCTTTTTAGGGCTATACAGTGGTGGGTAGTGAAAGGGGTATTTGCTGCAAATTTAGTCGCATTTATTATAGCATTGTTCAAGTTTTGATTTTTGTGATGCCTCAAGGTTAGTAAGGATGGGAACACCATAAAGTAGTGAGGGGGATTACTTGCATTGTTGAGAAAATTTTTGGCTCTGTAAATCATCTTTAATTTTTGGTGATTTTTAATGCAGTTTTATACATGCAGGTCAAGTTTAAGATTATCATTCACTATCATCCCTAGAAAATTGCTATGAGACATGACTTCAGTGGTTTTATTATTAAGAGAGAGGATTTTAAATTTTGCTTTTTGTTTTTTTTCATTAAAGAAGGTTTTGAGGAAAAATAAGTAGTTTGTTTTTTGGGGAGCTGAGTATAAGTTGACAGTTACAAAGCCATGGATCAGTGGCAGTTAAAGTTTTCTGAGTCACTTTTTGGAGATGTGCTAGGTTGTCAGGTGTACGTATGAGTGTGGAGTCATGTGTGTATTGTATTACAGAGGCTTGTTGTGTGACTAGGTGTAGGGTGTTAATCAGAATGATTAAGAGGAGGGGACCAAAGACAGAGCCTTGTGGTACACTAGTGGTAACTGGGAGGTATGGAGAGAGGGTGGAGTGACATTTTACTGATACCTGTTGGACAGGTAGCTTTTGAACCATAGAAGGGTGGGCTGAGATAAAAAAGTAGAAGTTTGTTGTGACAAACTGTGTTGAAGGCTTTAGACAGTGTAGAAATAAGGAAGAGACCAGTTTGCCATTATCACTAGATTTATCAATGGTGTCTATAAAGGTTAGAAGTGCAGTGTTTGTAGTCTGGGAGGGACAGAAGCCATGTTGTGTGTGGGGGGTCAGAGTTCTTTCTGCAGGAGATTTATCAATTGTTTTTGAATACCTTTTTCGAGTATTTTGGAGAGGGGGGACAAGATTGCTATAGGTCTAAAGGTAGCAATGTATGTTGAATTTCCTTCTTTGTGTAGAGGGAAAATGTGTTATGTTTTCCAGAAAGAGGGAACATGGGATGCCTGTACTGACCTGTTTAAAAGGATTGAAACAGGTAGGCAATGCTATTGGCTGCAATTTTAAGTACTCACTGGAAAGGTCATCAGCTGAAGTGGAGCATGGCTTAAGTTTGTTTAAGAGTAGTTTTTTTAGGGTGTGCGCAGAGGATTGAAGTAGAAAGTAGATATGATGATATGTGGCTGTTGGGCAGGGTTAGCATTAGATGTTGGGGAATTCTTGATTAGGGATGCTGTACTATCTCTGAAATAAAATTTGAATTCTATTGCAGTTTCAAGTAGTGAGTTATTGGTCAAGGGGTTAGGGTTGAATTTTTGGCCAAGATTTCTTTAATGGCTGACCAGAATTTTTTAGTATTTTGTTTATTATTGTTCTGAAAGTTGCTATAGTACATAGCGTGTCTTCATTTACTTGCTTTTAAATATGGTTGCAAAGCATGCTGAAGTTTTCTGGATATTGTAGTGTTTCATATTTTTGCCTTTCTTTCCATGCTTTTTCTCCATCCTGTATTAGCATTCTACTCTTTCTGGAGGGCCAGCTTGCATTATTTGTTTTTAGTCTATGCCTTCCATGAGGTGCAAGGCTATTTAGGATATTTAGGGAAGTTTTACTGAACTAACTTACAGCATCATCTAAGGGGGAGGATGTTTAGGATGCTCCAGTTAATAGATGATATAGTAATGAATATTTATGGGTTAAATTTGGACAGGTTGCATGTTGTTTTCTAAACATGCTGTTTAAGTGGATGTGTGAGATGTCTAGTTGTATAGATTATGCACATATCTATACACATTTGCGTACATTTATATACATCTATCGACATATATGTGCACACATGTATGTACATACTGTCTGTACATCTATCTACATATACAAGCACACACACACACACACACACAAACACACACACACACACACACACACATATATATATATATATATATATATATATATATATATATATATATATAGATAGAGAGAGAGAGAGATGTACATATATATATATATATATATATATATATATATATATATATATATATATATACACACACACACACACACACACACACACACACACACACACACACACACACACACACACGCATGCACACACAGACACACACACACAGACACACACACACACACACACACACACACACACACACACACACACACACACACACTAACTAACGTCTGTGTTAACAGTACAGAAATATGCCACTTGACAGCAAGCAGACAATATGACCAAGCATGAGTCACATGCTAAGATAACTATTTTATACAGTATATGGCATAAATGTTCTGTCTTCTGCCATGAGAGGAAGATTAGAAAACTTTTCATTCAGATCTATTTTATTGTCACTCCAAAGTAAATCTATTAAATATGCAAAATAAAAACCTAAAAAGTGAAATTGCTATATAGGAAAAACAAATGCTGTACGATAAATGGACTTGAGTAGCAGAGGTTCTGTTTTGAAGCTTACATTCATATCATGCTCTTAAGCTTTTTATAGCTTAGTGGAACTCAAAATTCCCTGGTAGAAGAGTCACATAGGATAGCAATAACCCACCATAGCTGGGTATGGGCAGTGCTGGATTTATCCACGGTTGGAGTGGTTTGGTCACTAGAGCAAAGCCCTCGTGACCAAACAAAGCCAGTCATGGGTAAATCAGCATTGCCCACACCTAGCCATGGGTTATTGCTATTACACAATGACATTATTTAAGTAATGTCCTTATATACTGGTGCCGTGGTGGTCTTCTGCATTTTTCCATGGTATCATGGGGCTTTCCTGATGTACTGCAGATGCGTATGGGACTTATGTTCCCACACTTATGCAGTATATCAGTGCTGTGTAAAGAAAGCAATAGAGAAAGGAAGATCCCTGTTGCTTTTTTGTTTGTTTTTAATTAAAAAAAATGAAATCCAGAGACTTCAAACCTACAAGAGAGATGGGGTAGAGAAAATATAAAGATAATCAGGTATGTTTCTCTACTTTTGCATAATATACCTGATCATCCTTGTATTTTCTCTGTCCCATTTCTCTCATTCTTCTGAAGTTCCTGTTTTTTGTAAGTTGATTTAAAAACAAATTAAATAAATGTACTATTTTCGTTGCATACATTAGTAGAAGAAAGTCCAGGCAATGGGCACGCTGGTTGGGTTGACCAATCGGTGTGCTCATTTTTGAATGTTAACGCCCATCACTGTATTATTTTGTATAATTCACTCTACACTGTTGTCTATGTTTTATAGCACAGAACTACACTTCTAGAAAATGTACACTGCTGGAAGGAGTCCATATAGAAACAAATGGCTGGCACAAGGCTTAATGAATGAGGCTGATACAGTAGTTATTTTACTTCCTTTGGATCATAGTAATCATAGTATCATAGGAAATACAAGGCAGTTGAGTCATAAAACCATTTACAATGTGCCAATACTCATCCTTATGCTATACCCTCCTTTTCACAAAGAGCAAACTAGATCCACCCAGAGTAAATTTATAGGTACCCACTGAATCGTCCAGGTTTCTTTTGAAGGATGTTGGGGTCCCCACTTTGTTTAACTCGCAGATGTTTGTTCCAGAAGTGGGTTAGATGTTGGGTAATAAATTTATTTGTCCAGTACATTTTATTTATGTTGTGGTGGAGATTTAAGTCTCTAGCTCTAGTATTTGATTAGTTATTTGACTTGTAAAGGTACAGATGAAGGAGGATGAGATCCCTAATGCTGCAGAAGGCAAGGCATAGATCAAGACTTTCCTGGTAGTGCAAGGTCTTTAGGCCAGCAGTCTTCTTGGTTAGGAACCTCTGGGGCCTTCCCAGTTGTTTAATATGTCTGGAATGGTATATCTTGGAGGGGGCATTATATTCAATAATTGGTCTAATTAGGGCTGCACAGAGAGGTATGATAACTTCTTTTGATCTGAATGATATGCCTTTAGATATTAGTCATGTGAAACAGAAGAATTTTTTAACTACTTCTGCTACATGGTGGTCAAAGGAGTGGGAATTATCAATCCAGGTTTCAAGATCCCTGACTACATTATCATTTTTGAAGCTGGTTATTGGCTATATTGTATTTTGAGGGAGAAAGTTGCCTACCAAATATGACAATGCTATATATATTCACAAGTAAGTTTTCCTTTTTCAGTGCACCACTGGTTTATGTGAGTTAGTCCCCCACTTCCATGACTGGCGTCTGAGGGGGATTTGACAATGATGCCCTCTTTTTAGTCCTCTGCAAATTTAGTTGACCAATGTTTGTTAATTCCCAGTCTGGTAATCATAGAAGTAGATGCCAAAAAGGAAGGGAAATGCAGTTGTTTTTGGATGTTGCATACATTTATCTGTTGTGGACCCATACCATAGTAAATATTTTTTCTGTAGTAAGTACTGTTGAGCACTTCATACTATAGTGTATATCTCTCCACAGTATGATACAAAATACCTTGCTTCTCCAAGTTTGCTGTGTTTGGCTGTCCATTCAGTCTTGTGGAGGCTTGCATTTCTAACTCTATATGTATTCTCCACATCTCATCATTACCCATAATCCATCATAACACACACTCACACATGCATGCGTGCAAAACTGTTTTAAATTATAATATATACACATATTTTCTGAATCCTCATAACTTGCACTGCTAAAATTCACAGCCACAGTGCACGTAATACATTAGACTTTGAGCTTTACATTCCTTAATCGTGGGGTACTGAACTTGCCATGCAAGTGCAGGGCTTCTATAAAAGCACGCCCACACCAAATTATAAAAGTAACAGCATATGTGGATACTGCTTGGTAATTAAGTGTCATCAAACTGTATGCATGCTCTCCATGTCCTTCCTTAGAGCACATTACATTTGCCATGGTGTTTGCTGACACAAACTGCACCTATATATAATCCACATTATTTACTAGCAGAATGCAGTATCTGTCACTTGTCGTTTCCTTGACCTGTCTTAGTCTGAACGTTTGTAGATTTTCCTGCAGGGGTATGTTAAACTTCTTGAATGCATATATTCAGAGTCAGTCCCACATGAAAACTAACTGCCGCTGCTGCTTCTAGCAGGCATCTGTTAGTTGCACCAGTTTCAAATAGAAGTGAAAGACATCTATAACTATATTTTAATGTAAGTAATGGGAGAAAGACGATTTAATAAAATATGTTATCCAAGAGTTTAGCTAGGCATATTATTTACAACAGTATTTAGTTCATAGGTAGTTACTAACCTTGCAGTCCACAGGACCATTGAGGAGTATAGCTTAAATTCCCAGTTTCCTCAAAGCACTGAATGGTTGAGTGACTTGCTCAATATCACACAGTAGGCTAATGAGGGCTAAGGGAATCAAACCATGTACTACAGGAGCTACAGCTCACAGCCTTAACCCCTGAACCAGCTGCCAGCATTACATCATTGCTAAGCATCTGTCAGATGTCGGATATGGGGAGAATGTGATTAAAGTATGTAAACTAATGTTGTTGCATTATAACTTGCTTAGATATGTAAATTCTCACCTAAAAATAATGATGATATTGCTGCAGGTAGCAAAAGGCAAAACTTACACATACATTCAGTTGATGGAGGGCAACCTTTGGAGAGACGTATGCATTTTAAATGAGAGATTGGAAGAAGTGGGGGACAGCATGGGTATGTGAGTAGAAAGTGACATTTTCGAGCTACACCTCTGATCTTGAGTTACAGTTCCACTTGAGCAGCATCAGCAATTATCTTCTTTCTCAACTTTATTAATTTTTTATTATTTTTTTTAACTGTTATGATTTCTAAAAACATATTTACTTAGTTTATGTACATATCTTCCAGGCTGATCCAAGGACAAAATATTGTAATATACACTGCTGAAAGAGTTTATATTGCTAGGTGCATCTCCAACATGCACTATAATATACAATTGTTTTGATAATAAGTTTGTCTAGTCTGCCTTTTAAATGCAATCAATACTCTACATCCTTTCTGTTCTTCTACCCCCCTCATTACCCTTTTTCCACATGTCCAGTTCCTCTTGAATGCCTCTGAGAATTTCTTCTCTAACGCTCATTTAAGCTGTCTATTACATGGGTCCACAACCCTCTGAATGAAGAAGTGCTCTCACATATCCAGGTAGTAATTAATTCCTGACATATGTTACCTGTGTGCCCTATTCCCCCCTCTGTCCATTTTCTTCAGAATGTTCCCTTCATACTGTCATGATATGATATTAATCACCTTACAAACCTTTGGGCCTCTAGTGAGAAGAGCTATTAATCCTTTAGCATCTTCTCATATGCTTTTCATTTTACCCATCTCACCCATCTGACGGCTCGCTTATGTTATTCCAGCAGCCTGACATAACTTTCCTTGTATGGCCTCTAGTGTTGCATTTTGTGGCCTGTCCAGGGCCTGTTAGAGCAGGATCATTACCTCTTTGTTTTTGGAGTCTGTGCCCTTAAGAACCCCCCCCTGCATCCACCCCTGCTTCTAGCATTGCATCATCTGTGAATAAGCCAATCCTGTTTTCATTTTCCTCAGCTATGTCTGACGACTACACTGCAGACATCAAGGCTTACCCTTGCAGTATGTACTACGTTTGTAAGTCTTTGTTTTCCTGACTTTGTCCATCTCATCACAGCCCTCTGTGTCCTACCATTCAACCATGCAGCTATGCAGCTCCATAATCTTGATCATACCTGCAATGTTTTCAGTTTTCCTACTAACCACATGTGCAAGATTTAGTCAAGGGTCTTGGTGAAGTTCACATACACCATGCCTGCTGGTGCCACCCTGCAAGTTCAAGTCCAGAAACACCATGTCTGCTAGTGCAGCCCTGCAAATTCAGGTCCAGAAACATCATGTCTGCTGGTACTGCCTGTGCCAAGTTCAAGTCCAGAAAGCTGGTACTGCCTGTGCCAAGTTCAAGTCCAGAAACCCCATGTCTGCTGATAATGCCTGTGCCAAGTTCAAGTCCAGAAACACCATGTCTGCTGGTACTGCCTGTGTCAAGTTCTCCTGTAATTAATTTTAAAACAGATCATGTTTACTGGATTTTTTCTATCTCTAACCCCCCCTCCCTATAAGTGTATCACACTTGTTGACATATAGTCTTTACACACCTATACAGTGGCTGGAGCCCTTTTGAAAAACTCTACTGGGTCACTGTGGGATCTGCCTATCTAGTCACTGTCCTTAATCATCCCTTAGAAAAATCAGTTCCCCCTCAGTCTCTTCTCTCTCTCTGTCCCCTGCTGTCCCCAGTCTGCCCTCTTTCACTCCATTCCTCCCAGTGTGGCATCCTTACCTTGCTTGCTAACTGTTAAAGCAAAGTATTCAACCGATGCCTGTTTTTCTAATGTTTTGTGATTTTGCTGCTGTCTTTGCTCATCTTGGCCAGGCTTGTCCTTTCCTTCCTTCCTCCTTACTGCAGTGCACTCATACTTCCTTCCTCCTTACTGTAGTGCACTCATACTTCCTTCCTTCTTACTGCAGTGCACTCATTCTTCCTTCCTCCTTACTGCAGTACACTCATACTTCCTTCCTCCTTACTGTAGTGCACTCATACTTCCTTCCTTCTTACTGCAGTGCACTCATTCTTCCTTCCTCCTTACTGCAGTGCACTCATACTTACTTCCTCCTTACTGCAGTGCGTTCATACTTCCTTCCTCCTTACTGCAGTGCACTCATACTTACTTCCTCCTTACTGCAGTGCACTCATACTTCCTTCCTCCTTACTGCAGTGCACTTATACTTCCTTCTTCCTTACTGCAGTGCACTCATAGACATTATTCTTCTCCCACTTCTGTCAGCTCCCTTTGCTCTGACGCCTTTGCTGATCTCACCTCCTTTCTTTCCTTCTGCCTGCATCACAATATTGAACTTCTTCAACCTCCTCCCCCTCTTCCATGTCTTGTATGTCATGGCTTTATTTATTTATTTGTTTGTTTGTTAACCATGTAGGTGGACAGGTCCTGGGAGCTTTTTCAGCAATAACCTGAGTACATGAGCACATAATATTACATCTCAATATGTTACATATTTGCAAACAGAAAAGCACATTATTTTAGTAATATATTGATAATGCACTATTTCACTGGATGGCAGTAAAAGATTGTAATGCACAGAGTTATAGTAATACCATACAGACAGAGTGCATTTTTTGTTTGTATTTATTTTATTCTAATACATGCTACAGCAACTAAAATGTTTGAGAGTGACATGTCAAATCCAGATTTGTGATTATACTGTAAAACCAGTCTCTCAGTTATACCAAGTGTGATATAGTTATGCTTTTAAATACCTAAACATCTAAGACCTACCCCTGAGGGACACCAACCTCACTTTCTTATGTAGCCACTCGTGCTTTTTCTGCTGTTTGCCATTTTGTCACTTCCCCAAACTCTTTTCCTGAGTCATGAATACTGCATCTCTGAGTCATTCTTATAGTATTTTATTGCCTTAGTTTGATCTCAGTACCCTAAATCACATTTGACCCTCTCCTCAACTCATATTACTTCACCCTCTAAAATCCTATCATCTTTGCACCTGTGGGTTTATCCTTTTCCCGACTCTGAACCACATAGTACAATAGTCACTGTTGGCTAATGGTGCTTCCACATGGACATCACTGATCCTCTCAACCTTGTATGAGACCACATTCAAAATTAGATCCTTTCTAGCCAGTCCCATACCAACTTGCTGAACACTTTATGGTCCAGCACTTCAGCTCTCACCCCCTCTCTGTCCTCCAGCTCTTGATAGATTCAGATTGTCCATGTGGCAAACCATCTTCCTACTGTCTCACCCCTTTGTTCTCTCCCCCACTCTCTCACTCTCCTTCCATGATGTGTCAGGGATTAATGCAGTCTACTCATCCGTCAGCATTCCCTCTTCTTCTACCATACCCACCAGGGTGCTAACCCCAGGACTGGAGTCGGCCTAACCCCTTATTCCCTTCAGAGTGGTGTTCCTCTTCTTCTTGAACCTCAAATTCCATGTTTTCTCTTATGCAGAGATCTTCTCCACCTTTGTGCTCTCCTTATTTGTTGTTTATGAAAACCCTATACCCAGCCAACTCCATGTACCACCCCTTTATCAGTCGTTCATGTTTCTGTAAAACAAGCAATATTCATCCTCCTCCCTAAATCACTGCCTGCAGCTCCCCATCTTCCTACCCCAAATCCTTGCATCGCATGTTAATACTACCCAACTATGTTCTGAGTCAGTCTTTTTTCTCTTTCATATTGTGTGCCCCTTTTTGCCTTTTTCGACTACCTTAGTACCTACCCCCCCTTTTGCACCTGTGATACTCCTTCTCCCTTTAGGGCTGTACCTTTTCAATCCAACTCAGAATTTCAGGGTTGTTTATAAGCTAAGATAGAACCTGCCCCTAGGATTTAGTTGGTCCACTGCCACAGGCAATCATCATATATGGTTAACATACATGAGAATGTTTTTTACAGTTTCTTACATTTAAATGTACCTACATCAATATAATTTATTTTTTCTCACTGCAACCTCCATTTCTAGTTTTTACATGCATTTATTAATCCAATATACCACATGCACACATGGATATGGTCCCACATACACACAAATGTGTATAAATTATTGGTATATAATGCAAAAATACATACATAAACACACACAGATCTGTATATATATGATAGATAGATATAGATGTGGGTACACACTGCTCTGCATAACATTCACCACTATAACTGACACAGAGATTGCGTTAGGATTACGTCGGAAGTGCTGCTTTGCATGCTTTAAGGACCTCGGTCATACTGCACTGTGGTGTAAATGACATTAGTAATGCATGCGGTTTTCTAGTGGAGTACAATACTTGTAATTGGCAGGGGGGCTTTTAGTTTGAATGTTCTTAGATTTTCCTGCAGGCACAGGTGAACGTGCTGATGCCGCTGTCCATTTTAGGTACCTACCATATGAAAACTAACTACTTCTTCCTATAAGTTTTCATTGGCTTCAGCAGTTTAAAACATGTAAGTTAAAGAGTTACGTGAATTTCCACTTTTTGACATAAGCAATGTGAAGCAAGTAAAAGACAATGTACATGAATATTGTATTTTGCCTTACAGCCACAGAAGACCCAGATCTCATATTCTATTATGGTAAGTCTGTTTCAGATCTTGTTTCTATTATAGTAACATTTAAATGTTCAAATATTCTAACAGAGGATGCATTTATTAATGTTTATATATTGTGATCTATGACCCCTGTTACCCAGTCTCAAGCCACTTCATCAGTGGACCTTGACTTTGGGGCTGTTCACTACCCACTGTTACCTTGTACCCTACATTGTCATGTTTTGTTTACTGGGATAATCAAACTGGGTTTAGCATGAACCCCATTTCAGCAAAGGCCATGGAAAAAAAAATTCCATATATTGTGCAGTCAGTAACATAGTCATGAATGTTTGAACAGAACATAATGAATATACAGTATAAGATTATGTCTAAAAGAAATTAAGCAAAAAAAATCAAACATTATCTACAGTAAAAGAATCTACATCTAACATATGAATCACACGTATAGACGAATGAGGTATTTATACAAAGAAACTATTTACATGCAGAAATGTGGGAATACATTAGTCAGTATAGGTCCCTGGTGTAGTAAAATAATTTTTGTGAAAAAAAATTACTTCTAAGAGGAGAGAAAAACTACATTAGGAAGATAGTAACAGTAAGAAACATAAAGCTGAGTGAGAGTAGGAGGAAATTATTTTAATGAGAAATCTGAAGTGAGAAAAGGTGTACAATCAGGATTTGTTCTAGAGATGAGAAGAGATGAAATGCAGTCAGCCCTATATGATACAGGAATAAATCCATTTTTCTTTTGGGTGACATTTCAATTATTTTTGAAGAGATTATATATATATATATATATGTGGGTCTACTTTGATTCACTGAAAACTCATTTCACTGAATTTCAATTCACCCTCAAAAAAATCACTGAAAGCTCAAATAACTGAAAACTCATTTCACTGAATCACATTTCACTGAATGTAAGTACTGTTGGACAAATAAAATGTATATGCCATTTTCTCCACTGTAGTGCACTCCTGGAGTTAGTATATAGTTAGGGGTGTACCTACTTAGCTTTTATATTTAGGAATCTCATTTCACTGAAAGCTAACAATATAAAACCAAAAGTAGATGGGGGGCTACACCCCCCACACCACCCAATGTGGGGGGCTGTGCTCCCCATACCCCATCTAACTATATATACTGACTCCAGGATCGCACTACAGTGGGAAAAAGGGCATATATGTTTTATTTGCCCAACAGTACTTACATTTAATGAAATGTGATTCAGTGAAATGAGTTTTCAGTGATTTGGTGTGAGTGTTTTGAAATTCAGTGAAATGAGTTTTCAGTGAATCAAAGTAAACCCATATATATATATATATATATATATATATATATATATATATATATATGAGAGCATGTCATCCAGTCCATGAAGTTGCAGCCTTCAGATGCCTAATGTTGAGGTGAACAGTGTGGAATGGGAGACAGCAGACCAATATCTGAAGGATGCCATTTTACAGTGACTGTTACTTTTAAATGCAGACCTTAACAATGTCCGTTGAGTTCTCTGAGTGACTCCTATTTAAGTTTGAGATGCTCTGTACCCAAAAGATCCAAATCTGAGTGACTGTGTAGACCTACAAATTACTTCACCTTGCATGGGGCTACCTACGACTGTCCCTTGTGTGGTAGATGTCACCCCTGCAGCCACCTGTCCAATACCCTACCAAGTGAAGGAAAGCATATCATTAGCTGTTCAGTGCTTGGGTCTCTAACTAAATGTTGTTCATTGGAAATACAGACCATCCATTGAGCTATCCAGTTATTTATGGATTATATTTGTTAAATAGGAGAGTCCTACTCTTCTCATGAGCCTTTTTCAGTCAGGAGGGACACTTCTCAACACAAGAATAACAACAACTGTACTGTACATCTTCTTCTTTCTTCTTCTTTTAGCTTTTCCCGGTTAGGGGTCATAACAGCGGATCACCTGTCTGCTCATGATTGGCAGAGGAGTTTTACGGTGTTGAGTTGCCAGCCCGGCGCCCAACCTTCCACAGAAGGCACACACAAGCACACACTCACACCTAGGGCCAATTTAGAGTGTCCAATCCACCTTCAGCATGTCTTTGGGATGAGGGAGGACACAACCACATTATAGATGGTTAGTAAACACTATTGTTGTAACTACGAACAATTTCCTAGATAGGCAAGCATTTAATTATTTATCTATGTATCTAGTCACTCTTTGATTCATTCACTCATTAGTGGACTCATTGATTTATATTTTGTTGACCAATTTAGTGCTATTTGGGAAGAGCCCATTTTCAGAAGGGACCCAAAGAGAAGAGCTCCCAGTAAACACTGAAAAGCAATTGGATATATAAAAAAATCAATTATCACAATTAACAGGTAAACTCTGTAAAGCTAAGTCATTTCTTCCACATGGTTCCTGATTATCTTCTGGTAGTATGTATTGCCATATATAACCAAAGACTACACAAAGTCACTTCTCTTCACCACACACATCTTGTACTAAAGCAAAATTTTAATTCCACAATTAAAAGTTCAGTGGTACCTCAGCCCAGCAGCTTTCATGTCAGACAAACTTCTGAGTAACCACATTACTGTTATTAAATCGTCCACATGGAATATGGCTTCACCTCTGCTTGATTAACCACTCCCTTTTGTGAAACAAGATGGCGTCCTTTTTCCACCACTTCCACTCGACATAAATGTGCTGCTCAAGTCCATCACGCTCAGGCTCCTGCATTACAGCACCTTTATTAATGACATGACTACCTACTGCAAAACCTGTAGGTCTAATGCAATTACACAGACGGCTCTACTATTCTCTGCACAGCTACAGACACTAAGCAGTCACATCTCAGCTCCAGAGATAAATCTGTAAACTTGTGCAATGGTTAGAACACGCAAGCCAGCATCTAAACATAAATAAAGCCAAAGCAATTTCTTCATCTTAAACTCGGTCAGTGCCATGGACCAAGAACTGTTAATGGCTTCTCAGATGATAAACTCAAATCCACTAATGCACTACAAGTCATCATCAGCTTAGACGTAAATGTGACCTTGTTATCCAGTCTGTAGTTATAAAACATCAAAAATTAAGGCAGATTATGATTCACTGTTCTTACTTAGCAGCAACTTGGTCCTTCTTACCTCCAGGCCTCTTATATGGTCTGATCTCTTTACAAACTTAAACTACATTATTCAAAAAACTGCAACCTCCCTATAACTAATTAACCAAACTCACTGCCAGACACAACTCCCAGACCCATGACTCACTTGATACAAAAAAATAAAACCGTTAGAATCTGTGCACCAGCTAATGAAAACTCATCTTCTCGGAACCTACCACCTATTGTAAATTCCTGCTGAATGTCTCTGTTTAAACACTATCTTGACATGATACATCTCCAACCAAAATCTAAGATCATAGTAGCAAAATGTAGTTTGAACACGTGTCTCATAATCAACATGGCTACTCTGTCTTCCACTCTCTGTGCTTTAAAGTTTTGAAATGACCCCTCTTTGTACTGTCACAAATTTCAAAATACGCATAAATTTAAAAATATACTGCATAGCTTTGTCACAGATAACTGGAGTTTGTACATGCAAGCTTGTTAGAAGAATAAAATCTATTTACCCAGTATGCTCTCATGCTTATGTCCAATAATGGTACTATGTGACATTATGTATATATGTATATATATATATATATATATATATATATATATATATATATATATATATATATATATATACTAAAATATTGCTTTGCATTCAGTTTATCTGTAAAATGCATACAGTATGTTCTAACATGGAAACTCCAAGTTATGTTTGCTTCATGTCTGAAATTTTGTAGTTGGTACACATCTGTAAATATGTCAATAACTTTTAAAATATGTCATCATATGATAGTGATGTGGCATTAGAAGCAGACTCTGAAAATGAACTTCATCAAATGGTAAGGGAATAGAATGTTGAGTCTTTTGGCTTTTAGGGGTCGCCACAGCGGAACTCCGGACCGCTAATGATTGGCAGTAGATTTTTACATGCTGAGTTGCCGGCCCTGACGCACAACCTTCAACGAAGGTACGTCCATTCACGCATGTCTCCACACAGAAGACGGTCTAGCTGAGAATCGAACATAACAATGTTTTACTGTGAGGCGACAACGCTACCGCAGCACCACCACCACAGTCTGGTAAGGGAATAGAATGCAAAACTGAAATCATACAGAATGAAAATAAGTACAGAGAAGACAGTTGTCATGGCAGGAAATGGGCAACCCAGAAGAATCTGAAAATTGAGGTAAAAGGGGAAACAGTTAAATAGGTTACAGCTTCAAGTATCCGTGAGAGGTGAGTGAGGAGAGGAAAGTTTGAATGAGAGGATAAAAGACAGAATCTGAGAAGCTGTAGTCAGCTGGCACAGTGTCAGGGGTGAGTGCTAAAGAAGCTGAAAAGTAAGGTCTAGAAAACAGTGGGGTGACCAGTCCTTTATTGCATATAAACCAGATCAGTAAAACTAGAACAACTGAGTAAGCTAGAGGTGATGGAGATGTAGTGCCTGAGATGGTAATAAGATGCACACTGTGGGGCAGAAGAAGGAATAAAGACATTAGAACACATGTTAAAATACCCCCAATTGCACAGGATGTCAAAGGGAACAGATTACAGTGGTTTGGGTGCATGTGCAGGCAAACAGTGGACAATTTGGTGAAGAATATTTGGAAGAGACAGGAATAAGGCAAGAAGACATTAAGGTGTCCAGTCAGGAAATGAATGGACTGGATGGCATAAGACAGGGACTGTAAAACATGAGTGTCATTGTGCAGGGTAGTGGCACTGAATCAAGAGAAGTGGTGATAGTTGATGCAACAGCCTGATTCCATGCAGAAAAGAAATGATAAAAAGAGGTTGATGATGATGAGATGCAATGTCTACACTTCCCTCTCCTCTCCATCATCCCTCTTTCACTACTTAGCTTCATGCCACATTTGTATCTATAGCTACAAACATAAAGCTGTACAGATACTCAGAATTCCAATGTTCCTATGTTTTATTAACCTTTTCCAGTAGCTCTGCAACAAATGTTTAATCCTTCAGTCAGCTATATACTCTACTTTTTCATCATCTTTTACTACATTCGCCAATTTCTTAATAAAAGCAATGTAATGATGATAAGACATTAGTATGTATATATGTATATATGACTTTCTTACATTTGACTGCCTGATTGCCCTTATTTTGTTAATGATAAAACTGAATATAAAGTTAATTGCTTCGGGCTTCCATCTGGAAGTTTTTCACTGCACCGTGGGGATTTTCTCCCCAGGACTCTTCCGACAAAAAGTTATCAGGACCACCCGATTACCAAATGTTAAATAAGTAAATGGATACGTTACCTAACTTTCTCAAGGAGCCAGTCCTCTTTTCCTTTGCAGCTCAGCTTTCAGCCACTCTGTCTTACCTTATAGACAATACTGCTTCCTTCTTTTCTCCCATCCTTCTCCTGAAAAATGAAAAGGACTCAGCTGGCCTTTATTCAGTGACCACCTCCAAGGGGTTCCTCCTCGCTGATGCTGTGACACTTCATTTGCATAATATCCAGCTCATTAAGCTGATTGTTTCAGTTTAGATAAAACATCTCCTGCCGAAAAGAGCATGACTGGACCGCCAGTGAGAAAACATAACTGTATAAGATACGTCATATGGATTCTCCATTTCTCTGACTGACAGACTTTGATAGCAGAAAGGAAAGCCAGTTTTTTCATTCTTCTTTCACTGGAAAAGTTCTGTTCACAGTATACTCAATTTTCTTGTATTTTAATTCCTTTCCCATGGGTCCAGATTGCTGCCAGAACTTTTTTCTCTTAATGCATAAGCCTCAAATCTGATAAATATCACGTAAGCCGTTCTGATCCTTAACTACTGAGAATGAAGCAGGTCTATTTGCCCTTTCTATCTTTGCTTCTACATCTGGGATACCTGCCCAGTTTGCAATTTTCCTTCTTATGTAGTCTGCATGGTCTGATCCTTTTTTTGCTCCGGAACTGCAGCAAATCATAAATCATTTCTTTTTCACCTCCATCTTCTCCGTAAGTTAGCTGGGCTTCCAACTATTTCAACTTTTCTTCTGATGCAACTAATCTGTTTTAACATCTTTAACATCCACATCCATTATCAGTGGTGTTGCTAGGGCATTTGCCACCCAGGGTGAAGCCCTCATTTGGCAGCCCCCCAAAAAGAAAGTGAGGGGGTGAAGGTCTGTTAACCCCCCAATAAATATCCCAAGACCTGTCTAAGTTAACAGAATGCAGATGGCACCAATTACTGCCCAGTCTCTAATGTAACTCAAAGCCATTATGGTATATTCTGTCCCCAAAAGTATACACTAAGAGAATCAAGAGTTGTATTTTATACAGACCATGTTCTTTGGCTTTGTCCTTGATTCTTGCAGTAACAGATTGAGAGCTATGCTGCTGTATGGATGACTTGCTATCTTAACCGTCTCAAAGCCATCCAGTCCAGTCATATTGGAATCCTCCTGCATATTCAAGGCAAGCTGAGCAAGTTCCTCCAAGAAGACCAAGAAACTTCCCCCAAACCAGGTGCCCCATCCCAACAAAAGAAAAAAAGATTAAAACAAACAGCATTTTAACATCATTATGGCTAAATGCACTAGATATAAGTAAATTATTTTTCCAGACAGCTCTACTCACAAATGATCCTCTGTAGGTTTGAATTTTGCACCTACTGGCACCAAGTATAAACACCCACTAACTAGCTTTCATTCCCCCATCTGCTGAACCTAATGACTCAATCAGATGACTACAAAATGCTTTGGATGGTGCCTGAGGCTCATCCCTTTCATAAAATATGTTTCTGCTGAGCCAAATAGGACTTGAGGATCAGCACTTATACCAGAAAAGCAGAAGTAAAAAAATGTAAGCTGAAATTTGCTTTTTCCATACAAAATAATAAAATGAACTTGCTTTGGTGCTCTAGTTTTTGCACCCCTACAAACTTTTGCCCAGGAGAGATGCCCCTTTCACCCTGCTCTTCCTATGCTTTTCCTCTGCCTCTGTCCATTACTACCAACTAGTCAGAAAGAGCTGTAATCAAAGTATCCATTTATATCATCCCTTTGTCTGACATCATCATATAATCCAAAAGATTTATATTAATTTTCTGTAATTCCACGATTACCTTATCTAGTTAACTATTTATAGAGACCAGTGGAGGTTGGGGGCTTCAAAGTGAGGGAGGGCTGAAAGAAGCAACTGAATACGTGGGGTTAAGTGGAATGGGTGGTTCACTATTATGACAGGTAAATGATTATTACCTGTAATCAAACAAAAGATGTGGGTTAGTCTCTTTCATCCACAGACTACCACTGTATCTATGCATTATAGCCACTTCACAGACAATACCCAACTCAGATATCTGACTGCAATCAAGATAGTCAGCCTTAGGTGAAATAGAGCCCTAGACAAAAGACTCCATAGGCCCCCATTTTACACTGGGCCTCACTGCACCTCCCCGGTATTCTACCCCTGCCTCCCCCCAACCTGGCCCCCTGCTGCAGTGCCTGTGCTGCAACAGGTAGCACACTTGCCTTTGGTATAGAAGGCTGTGACTTCTTTTCCCAGTCCAGGTAGATTTATTGCTGACACTGCAGTGCAGCATAAGGGGGGTGTCACATTCCTAAGGGTGTTATTCTTCAGATGAGACAGCTAAATCCAGGCCCTGTCTGCTTGAGTTAGTTGTACCTCGGATGGACATAAAAGATTCAACGGCAATTATTGAAAAGAGTCGGCCTCCTTTATTTATAAACAAAACCTTTTATTTACAGCATATTTACATATTTACAAATATTTACAAATGTTCAAATATATAACTAGATAACGCTAATTACACATATTCATAATTTATTTTATAGTCATACTAAATTTTCATCCCTATTAGACCCCCACTCCTTTTTCCATAATCAGCTTTTGATTTTACTTAATACTGTTGCTAAAATCCATTTACCATTAAACATAATTTCATTTATTCTTTCAATCGATATAATTTTTTAAATTTATTTTTGACATTTGGTTATCAGAAAAGTCAGACTGGGGGAGGGACCAGTTTCAACGGAGGCCCAGGGAGAAACCCTCCATATACAACAACAATAAAATACAATACAATGCAATAACACAGCGGGTGACAGAATAGCATACAACAAACATACAACAAGCTATGTAAGGATGTTACAAAGAAAGAAATTCAGGAGAGAAATAGAAACTCGCCAAAAATGAGAATCCAGTGATACGTAAGCATGTGTATATAATTGTATATTATCTATTCTTTTAACATATTCTTTATTTCTGTTCTTATTATAACCATATTTAATCATATCCATGTTTATTATAGCCACTTTTTTATATCTTCAAAAATATCTTCTTTACATAGTTTTACCCCTAACTTTTTTACTCTTTTACATTTCAGAAATGCCTGTTCTGTAGTTTCTTCTTCTTGACAATGTAAACATATTCTATCACTTTTCTTTTTATATGGCATATTTCTTTTTACTGGCAATTTAGCTATTCCAGTCTCCACAAAAAATCTTGACATTCTACTTTCTGATTGCACCATTTGCTTCTTATAGTTATTGCTTTAATTTTTTTTCATGTTAGATTTTCTCATGGTTTTACATAGTATGGTTTTATCATTGCATTCTTATACTGTACTTTTCTATCTTTTATTATTATCATCAGTTATTATTTTCCACAAAAATGTTTTTTCTTGGTAACATTTAATTTCTTCATTTATGCACTCTTTTGCTCTTTTACTCTTTTTTACCATACCCCCAAATCTGTCATACTTATATTTATACAATTGTATTACTCACTACTCATCTTTTTCATTTAACCACTTCAACACTTTGTACAAATTTAATGAAGCAGCATGTACCACTGGGTTAATTAAGCCTAAACCTCCCTCCTCTTTATTTACATACAAAACTCCTCTTTTTACTGGGTTTAATCTAGAGCCCAATATAAATGAAAACATTATGTGCAATAATTATTTTTCAAATACTGTTGGCAACATAAATACACTTGTTAAGTATGCTATTTTTCCTCATCAGTACTGACTTTTATCAAATAAGCCTTTTTTCCTGAATGATAGTTTATATATTCTCCAGAAATGATACTTAGTTCTGTGCCACCCCCAGATGCCATTTTCTAATCATTTGTTCTTGCAGTTTGATTGTTAAACTATATTGTTATGCAAACCTTTATATTCCAGCATCATCAAACACTGGACCATTTTATTGTCATTTCATGTTGAATCACTAATGTTAAATAAAATCAACAGATCAATACACAGCAGGTTCAGGTTCAAATGTTTACTAGTGTACACCAGGAGGCAAAAAACGTACAAGTACAGAATTTTGTCTGACATGAAACAAGAAGTACACAATTTTTATAGTTTCTTACATTCAAGTTGTGCCCACCTTACTGACGTGGTCAGTCACAGGGCATCTACATCACTTTAGCTTACAGTATTCTATTCATTAAATAATGCTGATGCTGTATATTTAAAAAAAGTTTTCCTCTGGTAACAATACGGCCTTTCTATCCACCTGGTCAGACATAATGTCTTTCTGTAAAGTTACTTCTTCAAGGTTTCAGACTAGTTCGAATACAATAGCAGATTCAGTCTTCTAATACACTTCTTTGTTCCCCTGTAACACTTTCCCAACAGCTGCGTGTTATCTAGTAACACATAGACAAGGCCAAATCATCCCAGCAGGAAAGAGCAGAAGATTTCATTATTTCACATATTTAATTTCCTGACCCAGCAGATAATCACTTGTGAAAAGCATAAACATTAAAACTTGCTGAACTAGCAGCTGCCAGGGTCAGAGGCCAACTTGCTACAAGGCACACTGCAGTTTCAAAAACTTCTTGCAATTACACATGAATTCATCCTTTTTGTTATATCATTAATAGAATAAAATGCATTACATACTACTTTGCTTTTAAAACTAGTACTTCACATATATACAAATACATATTTCTCCAACATTTTCCCTCCTATTAATACTTTTTATTCTATTTTGAAGTATGCATAATGTCATTTCATCTCCTAACCTCTTCCACTAAGGATTTTCAGCTAGGTGAGTCATTTGATCTATACTTCAGAAAAAGTTTCGTCTGAGATCAATTTCTCAATCTCAATATCTTGGTACAAAGTTTCAGTAACAGATACATCAATAAAATCTTTGATTCATATTTTCATGCAGGGAATTCCACAACAAACACATGCTCCTAATAGGAGTAAACCCACACAAATAGCAATCAGAATATTCATTAGGATGGAACCCCTCCCCCCAAATAGATTCTGGAAGAAGTCCGTCAGTGGGTTTGAGCCTGGTTCAGTCATGGCTGATACCTGCTGAATTACCTCTAGGTGGTTGTTAATTTCATGCCTGTTGTCCGGAATGAATGCACAGCATTCTTCTTTGATAAGCGCACACGTACCACCTCTCGCCGCTAGGGTGAAGTCAAGAGCCATTCGATTTTGTAGCACAACAGTTTTCATTGCATTCAGTTCATCAGTCACCAGTTCTAGGGCAGAGAAAGTTGCATTACTCATTACTTCGAGAAGTTTCGACAGCTTCCTCAACTCCCAGATTGATTTGACTGCTCCATATGCTGGGAATATTCCTGCCCAAGATATAACACTGTCACTCAAGTCCATATGAGTCAATTTGCTTTTGTCCTTTACGGTATTATGGTCTTTCCAGCCAGCTTTGATCCATCCTACTGGATTTACAGGTTTCTCGACTGGACCTTCAGGTTTTCGAACTGCTTCTCTCACGTTTCGTATCTTACCCAAAGGTAATTCTGCAGTATTTCTTATAGCCGGAACCAGATAACCCAAAAAACAACTGCCGGACCAATTCTCAGGTACCATTTGTATGCCTTTTTTCCACAAATAAAATAACAATTTTCTACTTTAGTACTAATACGCATTAACCCTGCATGAAACATTTTCTGGTCTATAACTGACAATTGTTTAAATAAAACAGGATTCTTGCGAATTTCATTCATGGTTGTTTTCATTGAGTTCAAATATGAGTCATAATTAGTATTGCAAAACGTATTGCCATTACTAGTCTTAATATAACACCGATAAGATATCGTTATATTACAATTGCTCCAGCCCACCTGGAGAGTATCATTTTTATAGAAACATACAATTCCCTTTTGTGTGACAGGTAAAAATAAAGCTATTTTGTCCTGTGATCTCACAGTCCCTGTGTCAAAAAGCAAATTTTCCCAAGTCTCATTTATCCCCAGAGGGACAGCGGACATTAACAGTCCTCCACGTGCTGTTGGTATAGCTGTGCAAACCCATCAATTTGAAATGTTCATAGTCTCTGCATATACACGCTTCATGGCTAGGTATGTGTTAAAATTTGGATGCCAGTCTATAGATGTTTCATCACGTCTTCCCACTTTTACTTGTGTGGTTGAGTGTAGGAAAAACCACAACAAGAGGAAAATTGTCACAATTATAGTTAATAAATGTATACTCAACAAAATGATTATGCAACATCTCTGGGGTTGATCTGCATTTCTATTCACTTTATTCTTGGCCATTTTGCCCTTGTTGTATTTCAGTCACAAAGTTTTTATCAAGTTGAAAGTTCTTTACCGGTTTGCAGTGTGTCAAATGGACCCAGGACGTCCTCTCAGCTACTCTGACTGCAGTAGGCATTGCCAACAGTACCTGGTATGGTCCTTCCCACTTTGGACTCGTCCAATTCTTCCTCTTCGTCACTTTTAGCCACACCCAATTTCCCGGAGCCAAAACTGCTTCCATCGGTCTGGTCTGTTCTTTATCTGAAAAAGAGTTAAACTGCAAAACAGATTTATTTGTTAACAGTTTCCTCATATAACTAGCTAATGAACTGTCAGCCTCTTGCTCTGCAAACATGAGAGCTTTCCACTGAGGCACATAATATGCTCTCCCAAAAAACATTTTGAAGGGAGTCAAACCCTTCACATTTGGAACCGTTCTCATATTCAGCAGCGCTAAAGGCAAACAGTATATCCAACTCTTCTGGGTATCCTCAACTAACTTCCTAAGTTTGTTCTTAAGGGTCCCATTGTACCTTTACACCAGTCCTGCAGACTGTGGGTGGTAGGCACAATGATTTTTCAAGGAGATTCCGAAAAATCTTCCAAGTTGCTGGATTGTCTGATTAACGAAATGTGTGCCATTGTCACTATAAATCCTTTCCGGAATGCCAAATCTAGGGATTACTTCTTTTATCAGGGCTTTCGCCACTGTTGCTGCATCCAGATTTTTGGTCGGAAAAGCTTCTACCCATTTAGAAAACATATCTACAATGACTAGGCAATATGTTTTCCTTTCACACTTATTCAATTCTATGAAATCCATACAGATAGTATGGAACGGATATGGTGGTATAGGAAAACTTCCTTGTTTAGGTTTAAATGCCCCTTTGTGCATGGTGCTTGTTACAAGTATGACAAGCTGCACAAAATTTTTTGGTATAATTTGTGAATCCATATGTTTGGAATATTCGGTTTACTAACTGTACCATTCCCCCCTGTTGAGACATGGCACTGCCCATGGCTCAACAAAGCTGCATATCTAAATAAATTAGACGGCAATATTGTTTTTTCTCTTTGGAAATGTACAGTCCATTTTCGAGAATTGCACCTTGTTTTTCCCATTTTTGTTTTTCTGCTTTTTTAGTAAGCGTCTGCATTGTTTTTAACATGTCTAAGTCTAAAATGTCAGAGGGTTGTAATTCCTCATTCAAAAGTAAAGTTTCTGAGTCTGAGGCCGCTTGCTTTGCAGCTGCATCAGCTCTTGCATTGCCTTTCGAAATCCTATCCTGTTGTTTTGTATGAGCTACACATTTGCAGATAGCTACTTTAGTAGGTAACTGGATAGATTCTAATAATTCCAAAATAAATTGCGCATGATTAATTGGTTTTCCACTAGATGTTATCATTCCCCTATTTTTTCATTGTTGCGCAAATACATGTACTGTAGAGAAAGCATACTGACTGTCAGTATATATGTTTACACATTTGTCTTTTGCTAAAGTACATGCTCATGTTAAAGCTATCAATTCTGCTGCTTGTGCAGACAAGTTATGTGGTAAGGGTTGGGCTTCTAAAATTTCAGTGTCTGTAACTACTGCATACCCCACTAGATTCTTTCCTGTAGGGCCCCTTCTGCATGAGCCGTCCACGTAATATGTCACCTCGGCATTATCCAAGGGCATATCTGTGAGATCTTGTCTAGGCAAGGTTAACTGCTCAATTTCCTGCAGGCAGCTGTGCGGTGTGCCATCCACAGGAGTTGGAAGTAATGTTGATAGATTTAATGTCGTACATCGTTCAATTGTCATACGAGGTTGGCTCAGCAGTATAGTCATACATGAAAGATGTCTAGCAGGAGAGAGATATGATATTTTTTCTTGTAGTAAAATTATTGCGACTGCATGAGGCACTCTCAATGTGAGAGGGTGGAATAATACCACTGAGGCCGAGGCCTGTACTGCCATTGCTGCTGCAACCACTGCTTGTACACAGTGAGGCAAAGATCGCACCACTGGGTCTAACTGTGATGAATAATAGGCTATGGGGCGTTGCTTATCCCCATGTTGTTGCGTCAGCACTGACGTCATATATCCTTGCTTGCAATCTACGGTCTGAAAGAACCATTTGTGATAATTTGGGAGTCCTAAAACTAATGTAGAAGCTATTAACTGCTTCAATCTGCAGAAAGCCGTTTCTGCTTCGGGTGTCCATTGTAATAAATCTTGTGCTGCCATTGGTGTTTTATATATCAAGTCAGTTAGTGGAGCAGACTCCAAAGCATAGTTTGGTATCCAACTCCGACAAAAATTAGTTGTCCCCAAGAAGGACATCATTTCCTTCTTGGTTGCTGGTTTGGGTGCTTGTAAAATTGCTGTCTTTCTATCCTCGTCTAATATTCTACCTTCATTGGATTTCACATATCCTAGGTATCTAACTTGCTTTTTCCAAAGTTGTAACTTACTTTTGTTTACTTTGTGTCCTTGTGTTGCTAAGAATTTCAATAGCGCTGCATTGCTGCTGGGTGGAGGCTGCTAGCAAAATGTCATCTACGTAAAGTAGAATTTGACTACCTCCTGGTGGGGTAAACCCTGCCAGGTTGCTAGCCATTTCTTGTGCAAATATTGTTGGGCTCTCACAGTATCCCTGTGGTAGTCGAGTATAGGTATACCTTTTACCCTGAAATGTAAATGCAAACCAGTACTGACTATCTGGATGTATAGGTATTGAAAAGAAAGCATTACTGATATCTACCACAGAGAAATATGTCTGTTGGGGCTCTAAGTCATTTAACAAAGTATGTGGGTCTGGCACCGTGGGTGCTCTGGGTATCACTGCATTGTTTACAGCTTGTAAATCTTGAGCCATCCGCCATTCCCTGTTTGCTTTTTTAACAGGAAATAGGGGTGTATTACATGGTGAATCAGGAGATTCTACCAGTACTCCTTCCCTGAGTAATGCTGCTATTATAGGCTTGATTCCTATTTCTGCATCTTTCCTCAAAGGGTATTGCCTTTTTTGTGGCCTAAATGCTAACTTTGGTGTAATTGTAACCGGTCCTGCTGTTTGAATAAGTCCTACGTCTGACTTGCCTGTTGACCAAAGAGTCGTTGGTATGTCACATAAGGCTTTCTCTTCTTCTTCTAATAAAAACGCTAATCAGCTGTCCTCGCTAGATTGCAAGTGTACAGCCGGGTGCGTCTGTGTCAACCAATTCAACTTTTGTTTCTGTATCCCCTGTTCTGACAGTTCTAAGTCAGTCTGTTTCTCCCATCTCGTTACTTTCTCTCCTAAGTCTGCCCATTTTACGTTTTTGTTCTTGGTCAAGCTGACATGTGGCAATCAATTTGATCTATATAATGCAAGGAATTCTTGAGGTAATGAACAGCTAACTACACTGTTCCCCTCAGTATCCCAATACAAGGTACATAATACTAATCTAGTTGCACGATTTTTGAACAATTCTTGCTCATATTCTCTATCAGGTCCTGGCGTATTACAGTAGTATAGAGTACAGTGTAACAAATGCTGTCGATCAGTGTCAAGGGAGGGGGCTTTACTGATGGCTACGTTCATCAGTTCCTCGGTTACTGCTCCTGGACCAGTCGTAACTAGGTCCTGGCTGTACCAATAAAAAGTTTCACCCTCCGATCGCACCACAAAAGTATCCATTTGCCTCTGTGCCTCCATACCCTGCACAGTTGGAACTACTGCTATGCCAAATATCTGCATAAGGTCCCTTCCCAATAGGTTCACTGGACATTTTGCAGAAACAACAATCTTACTTCTTTGAGTCATACCTGAAACAGGGTCAGTTATTGCTATATCATGGGAAAGTGGTTTTCCCTGTATAGCTGTCCATTCGCAGCTTTCACTAATATATAATCAGGTGATTCAGAATGTTCTGGTAACTTGGAGGGGTGTATCAGGGTCCGTGATGCTCCTGAGTCACACAGGAATTTGACTTCCCTTCCCTCCACCAGAAGTGTAACTTCCGGTTTCGTGTCTGCTAAGTAGAGCTCTAAGCTCAATAATGCTAAATCCAAAATTTCACTTTCTTCATCCTCCATATCTACTTGCACTTCCTCTATTCCTTCTATCACATTTACATTTGTCCTCTGTTTATTAACTTCTCCTGATGATTTCTGACTTCTGCATGATGTATCTTCACTATCATATAGTCAGTCCTCATCTCCCTTGTCTTCTGTGATTACCTTTTTATTCTGTTTACAATCCCTCGCTAGATGTCCCTTCTTCCCGCACTTAAAGCATTCACCTCTCTTTTTCCTTTCCTCAAAATCTTCTGACCATTTGTCAGACTGTTTATTTACCTGGGCATTTTTCTTCCCCTTTTTGCCTGACTGTAACACAAATACTTCAGCTCCGTCTTCAGCAGTGAAGACTTGTGCCTTCTTTTTCTTTTTGCTATTAAAATGTCTTTCAGCATGTCTAGCATATTCAAGTAAGGCTTGTAGCCTACCTGTTCGATGGTCTATCATATGCTTCGTAATGAAGCTGCTGATAGGTGCAATGCAACCTTTTAAAAATGCATTTTTCAATTGTTGTTCTTACGGGGAATCATTTACTTGATTTTCAGGAACTGTCATACCGCTATGGTTATTAAAACATTCCAATAATCTAGCATAGTACCCATCTACCGTCTCATTTTTCTGTTGTATGCATTGGTTAATGCAAGTCCAGTCTGCTCTAGGCTTCCATTTCTCAGAGATTTGGTCTGTAAGACCTTTCACTCTATTGTCTAGTTCTGCGTCACTATGTGGGAGTGGTTTAAGCTCTGCATTACGAGGATTCCAGGTGCCACAAATCATGTGCCAATCTGGACCTATAATTTGTCTTACTACCTTTTCTACTGCTTCCCCATTCAAGTGGTAACTCAACCTCATGCCTTGCAAATCTTCTAAAAATTTTGTAAAATTAACTTTCGGATGGGGAATTCCCTCAGTAGCTTTCCGGATATCCTCCGGTGTCCATGGTCTGTATACTAAGAGAGTTGGGTCCTGCCCTGCCTGTCCTGCCTGAGGATTTGGGACCTCTATAAGCGGACACATTTCTTCCTCATTCTCATCCTGTAGGTTTTATTCTATTTGATATGATTCTGCGTCCCCATGTGTTTTACGTGCTTGGGACCTAGTTTCAATAGTATCTCTAACAAATGGTTGTGGTCTCGCTGAGACCTCAGGATAACACGGAGGCGGACCAGCCTGTCCACTCACTTCATATCCTGAAAAAGGCAACGGAGGGGGCAGGGAAGGAGGAGCTGTTGCTATTACTATGTTATTATCTTCTTTGTCTAAAAATAATGCTTTTGAATTTTTAGTCTTCTGTTCCCTATGGTTTGCTTCCTTAATCCACCTGTGTGCCTGAGGAATGCCTAATTGGCGTTGCTTTTTTGCCTGACCTCCCGCATTGGATTTAAGTTGCTTAAGGAGTTTAACCAGTGAAGTTTTATCTAATTTACCATCAAATTCATATTTGTTAACCCACTTCGTATAATACCTAACATTATCAGAACGTTGTGATTGCATATATTTTGCGTCCTCGGTTAGGGGCGGATCTCGCGATGTTTTAGTGCACTGATTTCCCACATTAAAAGAAAATGTTACGTAACCCTTCTTATCACGTGGTACCAAAATTTCATTTCCTTTTCACAATTTATCTAGAATAACTGCCTACCTTATTCTGTTACCCTGATATATGACCAAATACACAGTAATTCCTTTTGTCCCTGATCTGCATAACAAATCTTGACAACAATATTTACTGTAACCTAGTCCCTGATCTAAAACAGAAAAAAGGCAAAAATCTTCCTACCTGAGCCTCCGGTATTGAGCCGTCCAGGATCCGCTCTTCGGCCACAGATCAGAAAGTGGCCAGCCTCTTTAAACGACAATTCAGTCGGAGGTCTTTTCACCCAAGAAGAACCGTTTCGGTAACTTCTCCTGCGCAGTATTCGACCATCGGTAGACTCTGATCTGCAGCTGTCTGAGGGATTTCCGGTCTGAAGGACCAAACTGTTAAATAAAATCAAGAGATCAATACACAGGAGGTTCAGGTTCAAAAGTTTACTAGTGTACACCAGGAGGCAAAAAACGTACGAGTACAGAATTTTGTCTGACATGAAACAAGAAGTACACAATTTTTATAGTTTCTTACATTCAAGTTGTGCCCACCTTACTGACGTGGTCAGTCACAGGGCATCTACATCACTTTAGCTTACAGTATTCTATTCATTAAATAATGCTGATGCTGTATATTTAAAAAAAGTTTTCCTCTGGTAACAATACGGCCTTGCTATCCACCTGGTCAGACATAATGTCTTTCTGCAAAGTTACTTCTTCAAGGTTTCAGACTAGTTTGAATACAATAGCAGATTCAGTCTTCTAATACACTTCTTTGTTCCCCTGTAACACTTTCCCAACAGCTGCATGTTAGTTAGTAACACATACACAAGGCCAAATCATCCCAGCAGGAAAGAGCAGAAGATTTCATTATTTCACATATTTAATTTCCTGACCCAGCAGATAATCACTTGTGAAAAGCATAAACATTAAAACTTGCTGAACTAGCAGCTGCCAGAGTCAGAGGCCAACTTGCTACAAGGCACGCTGCAGTTTCAAAAACTTCTTGCAATTACACATTAATTCATCCTTTTTGTTATATTATTAATAGAATAAAATGCATTACATACTACTTTGCTTTTAAAGCTAGTACTTCACATATATTCAAATACATATTTCTCCAACAACTAAGTTCATTACTGTTTATAATGGTGATGGATTACATTAGCAAATAAGGTGGAGGGGACATATCAACAAAGTTGCTGTTGGCAGACATTGTGGCATTACAAGCAGACTCTGATGGGTCGTAGGATGCACACTGTAGGACAGATGAAGAAATGAGGACATCAGAGCAGAAAAATTTGCAGAGAAGGTTAGAGAACAGATTACTGTAGTTTAGGCATATGTGCAGAAAAGCAAAAAAAAAAAACAATCTGGTAGAGAAGATTTGGAACAAACAGGAAGAAGGCAAGAGGAAATGAAGGCATTCTACAAAGAGATGGATGGATTGTGTGACAGAAGACCTGTGACATTCAGGCATGACTATTGAAGAAGGAAGGAGAGGGGGAACTAAATCTTCAGAGATGCTGACAGTTGACACAAAATGCAGACCATGTGTAGAAAATGGGAAAAGGAGGCTCATGATGATGATTATCATCATCATCTTCATGCTGAATCACTGTCAGAAAAGTTTGTGCCATAAAATCAAGACTGTGCAGCAAAAAATAAACCTGTCAGCTAGACTAATTTATGTACTCATTTCTTGTCATGTGACTTCACAATTTCTTTATGATCATCACTATCCCTGTGTCTGTCTTTATTTAAAGCCATTAAACAGAAGCAACGGTCAGGGATGTGGAAGTCTTTTTTAAGGATGTGTTTACCAGTTGGATTTGTTGAATTAACAGATGTTATTTTGATTTTCTTTAGATTATGAGACTGTTCGAAGAGGAGGTCTGATATTTGCCTTTGTTGCTTTTGCTATGGGAATGATTATTATTCTAAGTAAGTAAACAGAATAATGAAATGGTGTCTAGCAGGCTGTATTAAAAGTCATTCAGGGAGAGAAATTAGAAATGAGATAGTCTGTCTGGGTGATTATGTTCTTAAAGGTTTTGGCAAATAATTGGAAAACATCACAAATATGTAAATACATTGTAAACTATTTTTTTTTAAACTGAATGCTTCAAATGTACCAACTTTCTTACATTTATAAATGTTTAACATATGCAGTGGAAGGGTGGCATGGCAATTAGTGTTATACTTCCAGAGTCTAAGGTTTAATCCGTTTGTCAGGTGACTATCTCTTTGGAGTTTATATATCTTTTCTGTCTGCACTGACATACTGTTTAAGTAACCAATTATTAAGTGTATGTTACTTGGTTAACAAATAATAAAGCAAGTCTGAGGTCTTTGAAAAAGTATTATATGTTTAGCTGAAACTGAATAGGCTGAAAGCTTGCCTTCTTTAAACTACTGCAATACTCATGTCAGATCCCAATATTTTTTAATCAGAAAACCCATTGCACACAAATGTCTCATTACAGACTTCACTAGGAGTAGTCTTTGATTAAATGACTTGACACTGTATGCAAATGGCAATGAATGAAATCAAACCTTGGACTACAATTAACAGTTAGTTTTAATCCTCTGTGCTTTTTGGATGGCATATGTACCAAATGGATTTCATGGTCAGACACATGACTATAGTGAGGTGGTTCTACTATGGAAAACCAAATGGCAAAACTCCTGAGGATCAGATATGCTGAAAAATAAGACCCAAAATACAGAAGGAAGAAACTGTGTTCTTGCATGGGGACAAGCACTCTTGAACCCCCCCCCCCCTCACTGTAGGGGTGAGCAAGCTCCCACACCACCAGAATTATATATACACCAACTCCAGGATAATGTCCAATTGAAGAAGTGTGAAATCACCCAAAATAAGTGACTCAGTGCTGATGCATACATAGAAGTCACACCAGCACTGATTTTCTGTGAAAAGCAGTGATTTACAATGTGTTCCCTGGCTTGTTGGCAACTGACACACAAGGACTTTTACCTCAGCTACTTGTAGATATACCTGCCAGGGCAAACAGTCTTCCCTCCCCACACACATTTTTTTCTGAGTATGTGAAAACAGCTAGATCTTGAATTGAAGCTGCTTACATTGTGGAAGGAACAAGACTGTAGGGTATAGGAAAGAAATAGCACCTCTGATGTAAAATGTGCACTAAGATGGCATCGTGTGTGCTGAATGTTCATACTATTCGGCAGTTGTCAAGTTTTTCAACCATTACAGTTTCCGACTTTTCCACTTAATCTTATTTCATTCTAATGTAACACAGATTCAGTTTTATACTGTTTAGTATCTCAAGCTGTGGTTTAAATGTGTGCATGCCCCTGTATTCCTACTGTGCTGATACAGGCACACTGGCCAGATGTGTGTGTGTGTGCGTGCGTGCGTGCGTGTGTGTGTGTGTGCGTGCGTGCGTGCGTGCGTGTGTGTGTGTGTGTGTGTGTGTGTGTACACACACACAATCATACACACACACACACACACACACACACACACACACACACACACACACATAGAAGAAACTTTGATGTCTCCTGTGTTTTATCCTTTAGTATTAAAAAAAGCTATACAAGTCAAATGTTTGCATTTAGGAGGGTTATTAGAACACTAATTATTAAAAACTTTCTCAGACTCAGACAGTATGCACATCTTGGTATGCAGGATTCAGACTGAAGAAAATGAAGATGTTTTCAATAAAATAGTTTAATCTTCAGCAAAGTATCCTCCATTCTGCAGCTTTCATTTAACAGCTTACTCTTCCACTTTTTCCCTTATTTCCTTTCCTTTCATCAGGTTTCCTTTCTGTCCCCATCTTGAAGTTACCTTACATCTTACTGTTTTGGTAGTAGATACCTACAGAACTGTCTCGTTTTTCCATCCTGAATTTTCTTGCCATTTTTCGAGGACTATGACCTCTTGTTTTTTTTTTCCTTGTTCTTAAGTGGAAGATGCTGTATGCTTGCCTTCTTTCTTTCAAGTGTTTGTCGACCATGTGACAGTCATTAACCAACCTCCCAGTCTCTGACCATCGTCAAGTACCAGCTCTTATCCTATGACCCCCATAGATTCCAGATGGAATTAGAATAGGGTATGGTTCTGAACAATAAATAAGGGAAATTATAAAATGTCTGCTAGATAGTCTGATAAAACTGTTCTTTCATGCCATCATGTTATATGTACTCCATTTGAGCTGCTGATACACAAAATGAGATGCCTGTCCCTAACATCAGACATTTTCAATCTCCACTTCATAGAATTCTTTAGTCCTTATATATTAAATGCAACTAACATGTCTGCTTTAGGCATCGGTATTCCTGTTTACCTTAACCACCCACTACACAACATAGAAAAAGCAAACAAAAGCACACTATGAATCTACTTACAAAATATTATCGCACAATATTGCCATCTGTTGGTCACGAGGCTGTCTTTCTCTGCCATGTCAGTGAGGTAATATTTTCCTACTACATACTAAAGCAGTGATGGTGAACCTTTTGGGCTTGGTACGTCAAAAATTCAGAAAATGTCTATCGTGACTCTGCTGCTGTGTCACTACCCCATCCCCCAAACAAAAGAGAAACAATTATTTACATATTCATTTACTGAAAAAAAAATACAGTCCAATCATGTATGCTGCTATGTATTCTAAAAGTAAAAGAAAAATCAGTGACTTACAATAGAGAAAACTATGTGCTCACTAATAATTATTTTGTATTGAATTGAAAAAATATGGAACACATTGCATTTGATTTGATTAACATCAATTAATGATTTTTTTTGTTGCTGGGTTTTAATAGATAAGTGTAGGATCACATATTTCTTGTATTTTTGTTCATTCAGTTTCTTTGGTAACTTGGGTGTTGGTGAATGCTGGTGTGTCACCCAAAATGTTGTGACATGTAATCTTTGACATGCGTATCGTAGGTTAGCCATCACTATACTAAAGCTCCCCTCTCAGGATTTAAGAATGCACCTCTGAGAACCTCATAAATTATTCTATATGTAATTTTTGACAAGAAACTACTGCTTGCATAGTAACTACATTGTTTTTTAGGTATATGCAAGGAGTGTGTTACATTAGATTATTTTCTCTCATAGAACAGTGACCATAACTGTTTTAACACAACTCCAAAGAGTTAGGCAATCACCCTCTGCTCTGCTATATTCATATTTGCAATGCAAGGAAGTTGTTGCATTCTGCTAACCATAAGTACAATTTTATATTGTATTTTGCACTTTTAAACTGTATTTTTGCTATAGTGCTGATTTTTTAAAACTTTTCTTGCTGATTTGTTGCACTTTTTGTTTTCTGTAGCATATACTAGATTCAGACCTGCTGAATCTGGTTCTGTTTGTTAAATTGAGCACTAAACCAGGCTATATTTTGTTGGAGAGGGTCCCCCTGCACCCTTGTGGCAGGAGAATGCAGTTAGGACACATCTGATTGAAGGATGCTGGCACAGCGCTGAGTTTTGTCTTTTTTATTGGTTAATTGTTTAATTCAGTTTGCTCACTGTTTTAACACAGCTCCACAGAGTTAGATGACCAGCCATTGCTCTGCTGTATTCATCTGTGCAATTCAAGGAATCTGTTGCATTCTGCTAACCATAAGTACAATTTTTATACTGTATTTTGCACTTCTAAACTGTATTTTTGACGTTTGCTGGCACAGAACTCAGTTTTGAGCTTTTTTATTGGTTAAATTGTTTAATTCAGTTTGCTCATTGTTGCTGCATAAGCCCTGCGTTTGCGTGGGTTTGCGCTTATTTTAACACAGCTCTACAGAGTTAGGCAACCAGCCACTGCTCTGCTATATTCATCTGTTTATGTGTAGTGCACCTCTATGCACCATCATGCACTACCATGCAGTGGGGATAACCATTGGCAGTTATAGAAGCAGAAACTTCAGTAGATGTATTTTTCCTTAGCAGCTGCCTGTGATCCAGCCAAGACGGCCTTAAATTGCACTTAGCTGCTCAGAGAGCACATCAGCTGTGCTTTTGCCCTTTAAACAGTCCCAAAACCACCAAATCTACAATAATCTCATACCATTTAGAGAACCCCCGCTAGTATAGACCCTTTACAGAGCACCCCATTAATATAAACCCAACTTAGAGTACCCAGTTATACCACACCCCTCCATTTTCTCTCCCCACTGTGAAAACAGGATTTAACCTAGCATTATGGATGGCCAGTTTCTCTCCACTTCTCCTATCAGCCTGATTGACATGGGTATCCTGAAGCAGTGTAGCAACTGCCTCATGTACACTGACAACCCTCGACTCCTAAATCCCCCAAGTACAATTTGTGAGAGATGCATCTACACTATGAATCTGGAATCATTGCTGTCTCACACACAGAACAGTAACACTGAACAGGTTGTCAGCTCACATATTACACCTCCTACGCAAACCATGTACTCAACACATAAACCATCAAACTTGGAGGGACACTCCAAAATCTACCTAAACACCAGAAACCTTTCAAACATAAACATGCTACACCTAATAGAGCACCTACAACAATCAATACACATAAACACACAAGCACCAGTGTCTCACCAAATAAGCTCCTAAGGCAAAGCACATCTAAACCAAAGTTTGTAATCATAGGTGAGTCCATTGTGAAATATACAGATGTCCCACTCACCAGACTGGACAAAGAGAAGGTTATGATCAGCTATTGGGTGCCAGAATCCGTGAGATCACACATGCACTCACGACTCCATCATAGTTCATGTTGGTGTGAATGACTTGAGAAGTACCTCACTAGACTATATGAAGAGAGACATGATTGAGCTCTATGAATATGTGTCCCAGGCAGCTATGTTCCTTGCCTAGAGCAGAATTCTACCCTCACCTAGTATGATACCACAATATAAACAAAACATGATTGACTTCAACAATTGTCTTAGTTTCTGGTTTCATTCTAAGGGGATCCAGTTTCTGTCAGCCTGGGATGACATGGTTGATAGACTAGGCTGCTTTGTCAGAATTTACCAAAGCTAATTATACCCTGCTAAGGGATGGCATGCATAATTTCCAAGCTCCTGTTCCCACAGAAGGCATTGACAACTATACTAAGGTATACACAAATGCCCTGTACAAACACTCATACAAATGTATGTAGGTACAGCTGTACCTGATAGGATCAAAACAAGATCCTCAAGAAAAAAACAAGTTATACAACAGGAGGAAGAAGTTGCTGTCTAAGAATAAAAAAGAGAGGGGCAACTTAAAAAAAAAAATTTAGCAACTAGAGCTAAGGATAACCATAGGCATTTTTCAGCTATATCCATAACCTAAAAGAAAGGTCCCGAACGTGTGCTGGACTAGCTGTGGAAGGCATCTCACACACTGATCCTGTGAAAATAGATAACCTATTAGGTGACAGGTTTGGAGAAAATTTCACCCCCTGTCCCCTCCAAACATTCCACAAAGCATTCCTGATACATCTCCCCCATCTTGCATCTGCAAAGAGCGCATCATTAATGCTCTCTCCAAGGCCAAAAACACAGCCTCTATGGGACTGTATGGCATCCCAGGTTGGGTTTTAAATGGTCTAAAACATGAGATAGCAACTTCAGTAGGCACTCTCTTCAACCACAGCCTGAGTGCTGGCTTTGTCCCTGCTGAATGGAAAACAACTTTCATCACCCTTCATAAAGGGGGTACAGCAACAGACCCTGGGAACTACATACCCATAAGCTTAACCAGCCTTATCTGTAAAGCCATGGAACAAATCATTATGGACCTTATAAATAAAGATATAAGTGATCTCCAAAACCCTTGAACTGACACCGTTTGGTTTTGTCAAAGGTAGGTCATGCCTGTTAAACCTGGTGGACTTCTTTGAAAACATCACCAGAGCCATAGACGAAAGCAAATCTGTGCATGCAGCCTACCTTGACTTAGCCAAAGCTTTTGATACAGTCCCACATTCAGGAATCATTGATAAACTCTCCCAGTTAAATATCAGCCCTTATATCATCAGGTAGGTTACTAACTGGCTCACTGACAGATCACACTCAGTCACAGTTGGGGACTTTACCTCAACCGGCAGACCTGTCACCAGTGGGGGTTCCACAGGGGTAAGTGCTGGGCCCCCTATTGTTTGGAATATACTTCTCAGAAGTTCAGGCCAAAACAGATGGGCTGTGGCTGACTAAGTTGGCTGATGACTGTAAATTAGGTGCAATCACTGAATCCCCAAACAATGTCAATACACTTCAAGAGAGACTTACACAAACCAATGACTGGTGCCAAAGCCAAAGACTTAAACTCAATGCTAAAAAATGCATTATAATCCCCTTTGGTAAAAACAATATCCCTGCAGACTGTCACATAAATAATAATACCCTAAGTAATAACTCAGTAGTGAGAGACTTGGGAAGGCAAGTTGACTGTAGCCTAAACTTTGACCACTATGTGTCTACTGTGGTAAGGAAGGCATTCTATGTCACACACTTCATTAGCAAAAGCATTGCTCAAGAGCGAAAGAGGTCATAACACCCCTGTACTCAGCCTTAATCAGGCCAATAATTGAGTAGAATGCTCCCTTTGGTATGTACCTTACCAGGCACCTGCAGCAACTTAAGAGACCTCAGAGAGTTCTAACCAAGAAAATTCAGGGTCCCCAGCACATCATACATTGACAGACTGAAGTCACTGTCATTGTAATCACTAGTGTACAGACTACTTAGAGAAACTTGTGCCTGGCCTACACAGCAATCTCGGATCCATACCTAATGGAAATTCTGCACATCCGCAAGTCAAATGGGACAAGGGTCACCCACTCCAGGGACATTAACCTGGCCTGCAACATAAATAGGACCTGCTGGAGAGACAGCTATGTCTCTCAGAGGTTACTGCTCCTCTGGACTAGGCTACCAAACAAAGGCCCTCTATGACCCTGTTTAAGTGTAGACTGGATGATTGGATGGGAAACCATAAATTCCTGCCAGGGATTTCACCTATGACCCTCTTAGATATGGGTAGTGGTTGCTAACTAAGATCTCAAGTTTAGGCAAGATCCTTTATTTTGGGTTTCTTTAGTTTTATACTGGGCACACACAGCTAGACTTATAAAGACCTTCGGGTCAATAGCCCAGTAACCACCTATGAACCTATAACAGAAGAATGACTTTTACTTTTAGCAAATACCATAACATTTCACTCGGTTTTCTGTTTTTTTTTTAAGTTAAATAGATCCAGAGCCACAGTAAGTGGTAGGCTATCCCCAAAACATATTTAATATGCAGGAAATGTTCTTAGTTTCCTTCACTGTATACTGTAACATAATAGACTTCATATTTCAGCAATGCAAAAATTCCACAATGTTTCCTGTTTTACTGCAAAGCAGTCAAGGCAGACGAGCTTGTGCACAAAGGAAAAGAGAAAGGTGAGGGGCAAGGCATGTTATTTATTTACTTTTTAATTCATTATATTTTAATAACTCTGTATAATCGACTATAAGCCTTTGTTTAGGGGGACTCAGGAGTTGAATTTCTTCACATATATAGTATGAAACAAAATGGGAAAAGCAGTCAGGTTTAGTTGTTTGTCTGATTTCTGACATGTGTGGGATGTTTAAGTTGAGGATATTGTCAGATGCCAACTGCTAAAAATGGAGACGAACAGAAAGAATAAAGTGCAGAGAAAGGCGCACTAGTGGGAACTGAAAGAGGGAAGGTTCAATGGAAGTCTTACTTCAATAAAGATGGCAGAGCCCTTAACACATAACCCAACTTAATGGTGCAGTGTAATTTAGCACAAGGCTTCAGTTTTGCTTGAGAAAAAGGAAGGGGTGTCTTGCTGAAACAGTCACACAGACTTGGTAGACCAAAGGCCATAAATGTTTTTTTTGTGTCTTCATATTTTAATAAATCTCAGAATCATTTGTGTAGGTGATTTCAAGGAATTAGACACCAGTAAATTTCTGTCAGCTACATTCATTGTTTTCTGGTTCAGTTCACCTTGCTGGGCTAAGCAGATTTAATGACAGCACTTGCTCCTAGACAGACTCAGTTCTGGAAAACACTTGAAGTTACATAATTAAGATATTATGTGGCAGATAAACAATTTAAATATCTGTTTTTGCTTTCCCCTGTAAACCTTTTTGGTACACAGAACTGAAAACTATGTATATTTTAGGATATGAAGGTGTATAAGTAAAATGCAACAAGAAATAAATAATCAGAAATCAAGCACACAGAAGATTTTTGCATTATGTTCTTTCTGCAGAGGGTCTGAGTCAGAAATCAGTTTTGTAATAAGGGTGAGAGTGACACAAACAAAGGAAACTTGCTATTTAATGCACAAGTACCCAAGAGCAGTAGTGTGGGTCACAATCCTCTGTGCACTTCCCATTGGGAAAAGCTGAGTTACTCCACACAAGCCCAATGGCTATATACTCTCTAAGTCAACATTCACATTATGATAAAGGTGCATCTGATATGTACTGGTTTGCAACTGAATCACCATCTCCAGTTTAACTTAAAGTGTCAGCTGTTCATGAAGGAATTCATTGGGAACACTGCCCTTTGGCATGTAGCCTTTCTATCACCTTTAAAGAAGTCTTGCATTGTTGATGCTTCGAAGCATCAGTTGCTGCCTTTAGGATGGATGAATATGAGCAAAGGAAAAGGATGATTTTAGTTTTTCTTACTTTTCACTAGTTCTGTGCAATCTCAGAGCGAGTATATTTAGAGATCATGAGTATAGAAACACTGACCCGCAACAACTGTACAAATTGATGCATCCTTCTTGCAAAACTGCTTCTAATTGAATGTTGTACAATATTTTACTCTGTAATATTTTGTATTTTGGTTACCACAGATTTTGTACTTTTCAATAATGATGTTTTGAATTCTGAGTGAGATTCACTATTTCAGTAAAAACTCAGATTCATCAGTTTTCCTGCAAACCAGCCCCTTGGCAGACCACTTCTCTAATTTGGATAGGATGCACTCTTACATCAAATTATTTGTTTCTCTGTATTTAGCAGAGCTGGTGGTTCCACTATAATCACACACACTTTTTTTCACTTATGACCCAGAAAGCAAAATGCATGAAGAAACATTGCAGAAAAATACATTAATGCATCAGTTGTTTGGTTCTTATTAATCTAGTGCCTGCAAACTCTTACCAGATGAAATAAGGATCTGGTAATGCAGTGATCATTTACAAATATTTTCTTTTTGTGGGGGAGAATTAAAAAAAATAAAATCTCCCCAACCCAAATTCTCACCAACATTCTCTTTCTCTATCTGTCTCTCTCTCTCACTCCTCTTCCTCTCTGTTTCTCTCTCTCACTGTCAGACAGACAGACAGACACACACACACACACACACACACACACACACACCTCAACCTCTTAGTGCAAGAAATCTGGACAAAGCCTAAAATAAATAGGCACATATTATAAATATTGCTCTTATGAAGTTAGAAAATTGCTAGAATAACAGGATTTGTGTTAGTATGCATTTTTCTAAAGAATATGAAGTCTAAAACTCAAATGCCTGTCATTATTTAGCAACTTCAATCCTTTTTAGGAAGAATATGGGACAAAAATCTGGACATTCTGCAAAAACCCTTACAGCTGAGGGGTATGGTACCTACAACTCTTACACACACATACACACACACACACACACACACACACACACACACACACACACACACACACACACACACACATCATACCTCTCAATCTCTTAGCACAAAAAAATCTGAACAAAGCCTGTTATAATGTTGGAGACAAAGGCTTAAATCTAGGGACACGTTTTGAAAGTTGCTAGAATAACAGGATTTGTATTAGAATGCATTTCCTGAAGGATATTAAGCATGAAACTCAGCAATTTATTAAAAAACAGAATTTTTATGAGGAACTGACAAAAATATAAGGCAAAAATCTGGGCATTCTGTGAAAATCTGTACAGTTTGTCTGCCATTATTTTCTGACTTCAGTCCTCAATGATTTGCCAAAAACACAATTTTATGAGAAACAAAATAAAAATATGAGGCAAAAATCTGAATAATTGTGAGGCTGAACCCCCACTTACCCACACTGCTACCTCCCTCTTACTTACGCACACACACACACACACACACACACACACACCTACCTCCCTCTTACACATACACACACACACACACACACACACACACACACACACACACACACACACACACACATACATACACACACACAGACATGCCTACTTAGGATCATAGGAAGTTACTAGGCTAATGGCCCTGGGGCCCTTACAAGCCTAGCCAAGAGTTTATCCCCAAAAAAGACACCTCAGTCAGCATCTGTCACCCTTGTCAATGAGGGACGCAGGTGGAACCCCTGGGACAAATTTGTGGTTTCCCATCCACTCATCAAAGTTACACTTGAAGAGGGTCAGTGAAATATTCTGTTTGATATGTATGGGAAGTGTATTCCAGAGACAGGGCAGCCTCTGGGAGAAAAACCTGTCTCTCCAGCAGGTTTTGTTGATGCTACATACTAGATTTAAGCCTTTCGAGTGGATGATGCATGAGGAATTAGACTTATGGATATGGAGCATCTCTAGTAGGGCAGGTTTCTTGATTGCCTTGTAAGCGAAACAAAGATCACCCCTGACCAATCTGTATGATACTAAGTAGAGTGACAGTGATTTGAGCCTGCTCATATAGGACAGGTATTGGAGGCCATGGATATACTTAATGAGGTTTTTGTGTGGCCTTTCCAGTCGGTACAGGTATTTGGAGAGGTACATACCAAATAGGTCGTTATACTCAATTATTGACCTAATGAAGGAGGAGTACAGAGAGGTAATAACTTCCTTTTTTTTTCCTGGATGAAATCTCTTTACTTATGAGATGAACCAAGTAAAAGGCTTTTCTGACCACTGCCACTAAGTGATGGTCGAATGTGAGATTGCTGTCAACCTGTGTACCCAGGTCTCTCACCATCACCACAGGTTGTGTGCTTAGGAGTTTGCCGTTGATGTGGTAGGGGCCATGTTTTTGCCGAATGGTATGATAATACATTTTTTGTGTTTAACTTAAGGCCATGACTTTGGCACCAGTCATTTGTTGCTGTGAGACCCTCTTGCAGTAAGTTAACATCATTTCAGGAGTCAATGACAGCACCCAACTTCCAGTCGTCCACAAACTTGGTTAGTCACAGGCCTTTTGTCTTTGCCTGGACTTCTGAGTAGTAGATGCCAAACAGTAGGACTCCCAGGACGGATTCTCACCAAGTTTCCCCTAGTCAATACACATACCACCTCATGTCTCCTCTGAAAAAAAATGATCTAGTGGGTCTATTCCAGTCAACAAAAGATAAATAAAAAAAACCTTACAGTAGATCACCATCCTTCGTATGCCAACAGATATCCCAATGAGCAAATTACTAAGCGAGTTATAAACACACACAAAAAAGGCGACACGGTCTTCTCAACTCGTCACTGCCACTTTTGCCCTCACTGTATGAGAATACTTCTAGACTAGTCCATTTGCCAACTATCCCAAGTTAAGCACTGCCTTACATTTTGTGCCAGACCAGCCATACATTTGTCACTTACTTGATAATTCTTATTTATTCAGTCATCTTTTCAGTTAGCCATCCCTTTTAATACATGCATTTACTTTTGTCTAGATCATATGAAAGGAGTCTTCTGGACCACCAAAATGCATTTGACAATACTTGATGAAAAATGAAATGGATCCTTTAGACATTTTCACAGCCCATTTACAAAAAGATTAAAATAAATAAATCACAAATTTAGCTGCTACATATTACTAAATAAACCATAAGGTAAGCAAACTAACAGAACAGTTGAGTGCATTTCTTTTAAACAATTTTACAACTAGGAAAATATCTTAAGTTCAGGTCAAAGTACTGCCTACACTAACTTTTAAAGAAAACCCAATCCTTCCTTAGTTTTATAACCCCCAACATTCCCAGGAGCTACATTTTTCTCAAAGTCAAAAATGCATTTCACACAAAGCCAAACATCTACTAAAGTAACCCAAATATCAGGAACTTCACAAACCTTTTTTAACACAACTGCTCAAAATGCGACAGCACTAAAATTTAACACACTGACTTTTCTAACCACAACATAACAACTAAATACCATGTCTCTTATGACTTACATTTCAGCATCAAGAAATCATTTCTTATTAAAATTACTTGGGGAAAAAATCATGCTGAGCTGTGCAACAAACATTATTACATGAGACAAAACAAATTTATGTAATCACAACTTTTTTGGGTCTCATAAGCAAACATGTTCAAAATAAGGATTTTCTCAACTTAATCAAGGTAACTGTACAGCTGCATGCCTTCTCCAAATGTAATGGTGCGAACAGGTCTTAGATAATTACTGTCAAAGCTAACTATGTAGTACAAAACACAAACATAGGAGGTGGGCAGTGCAGTACACTTTGGCAGGCATATCTGTACGTAAAACAGCTGATAAAACCAGACAGCTGTTAAAGTTCTTTTTTCAATGTGCAACGCGCTAAAATAAATCTGCCTCTTCAAAAATAAATTATTTTGATTTACATGTCCTACATGAAGTTGTACTGGAGAAGGTACTCAAATTTTCTGCAAGCCATCTTCACCCAGTAGAGAAGTATCTAGATTGCTACCTTTAAATATTA